>NC_042999.1:1574401-1589401 GCF_006345805.1 Octopus sinensis | reverse complement strand
AGTTTAGTGACTGAAATAACTAAATAGTAAAAGGTTAGAGAGAATATTATTTTTGTATTGGCGCCAACCTGGCAGAATCATTAGCACATTGGGTGAAATGTTTAGCAGTATTTCTTCTGCCACTACATTCCAAGTTCAAATTCTGCTGAGGTAAATTTTGCCTTTCCTCATTTCGGGGTCGATAAATTAAGTACCAGTTGCATACTGGGGTCAATGTAATAGACTGGCCTCCTCCCCAAAAATTTTGGGCTTTGTGCCTAGAGTAGAAAATTATTTCGTCAGCAGCTACATTCTAAGTTCAAATTCTGCTGAGATCAATTTTGCCTTTCATTACTTCAGAGTCAATAAATTAAGTACCAGCTACGTACTGGGGTCCATCTAATCGACTGCCCCCCCCCCAAAAAAAAAATATATATTTCGGGCCTTTTGCCTATAGTAGAAATGATTATCTTTATATTTATTTACTCTGTTCTGTTATATTCGTTGCAGTTGTTTGAATATCTATGGAAATTCAGGCAGAAAGAATAAAGCTGTGTCTTGTTTTCATTGCGATCACCTTATTACTCCCATGAGACAGAATATCACTGTTTACTTATACAAATAAAACTTGTTATTATTTTTCCATTTCCTTAAGTAGAAATAGATGTTATGCTTCGTTTATATTTCCCTTATTCTTTCATTCTGTGATTCTTTCATTCCATGATAAATTCATTCCTATATTCTTTTAATCCTTTAATTCTTTTACCATTCATTCAACTGCAGCCATGCTGGGGCTCCTCTCTGAATGTTTGAGTTGAATAAATAGAAACCCTCCCCCCCCCCCCACCAGTACTTATTTTAAGCATTTGTTACATCAACCTTTTTTTTTTCGTTGGAAATGCTAAATGATGTGAACATGAACAAACCAACACCAGTCGAACTGGGCGAGAGGCCAAACACAACGATGTACACACACACACACACACACACACACACACACACACACACACCACACATACATATACATACACGTATCTATATGCATACATATGACTCTGTGGAAGCTATGAGATGTTGCACAGGCACTCATCTCCAGGTGCATGCTTATTTATAGCAGAAACAGCAGTAACCTTATGAAAGTGATTATGTTACATCCGTTCTTTTGTCAATCTTTTAACAATTGTTTATACATATATATATCGATGTATATATATACATCATCATCATCCCACTCCAAGAGTGTAGTGGGTGCTTTTACGTGCCACTGGCATGAGGGCCAGTCAGGTGGTACTGGCAATGGCCAGTAAAAGAAGAAGAAGAAGAAGTAGAAGGAGGAGAAGTAGAAGAAGAAGAAGGAGAAGATCAAGAAGCTGAGGAAGAAGATGATGATGATGATGAAGAAGAAGAAGGAGAAGATCAAGAAGCTGAGGAAGAAGATGATGATGATGATGAAGAAGAAATAGTAGTAGAAGAAGAAGAAGAAGAAGAAGAAGAAGAAGAAGAAGAAGAAGAAGTTGATGAAGAAGAAGAAGAAGAAAAAAGAAGAAGAAAGAGGAGGAGAAGGAGGGGAGAAGATGGAGAAGAATGCTGTGGAAACTTAACTTCCAGCACCAAATGCATCGAGCAAAATGGTAAATCTCTTAGTCATAGACACAGCACATCCAAACAAGCAGTCTTTAATTGATAGCTCGTTGTTACCGTATTGATTAGTGCAGACATGGCTTTCTCAAATAATATCTGGTTTGTTCCAACAATGATCTTGACACAAATAATTATTCATCTTGTGTAACAGCCTGGCTTAATGTAGCTCACCTTCTGTGAGTTGGATAGGATTAGTATGTCCAGCACCGACTGACAGTTGCTAAATCTGCTTCTTCGGTGATATTCCAGAAATGTTTGTTTAACCAATAACACTTATCAGACTTATCAGCATAAACATTAGCAATCTCACACCACTCCCAAGTTTCACTTTCACTTTCTCGCCCCCACTCTTTACCTCTCTCTTTCTCTTTATATATATATATATATATATATATATATATGCACATACACACACACATATATATATACATATATATACATAGGTAATATGTAAAATCTATCTATATATATACATATATATATATATACATATATATATATATGCACACATACATACATATATCTATATATGTACACAAGCATACATATATATACATGTACACACACATATATACATGTATGTGTATGTATATATATATACCCACACACACATACATACATACACACATATATTTATATATATGTATGCGTACACATTTGTGTGTGTGTATATATATATATATATATATGTATATATATATATATGTATATATATATATATATATATATATATTATATATATATATATATATATATGTATGTATGTATGTATGTATGTATGCCTATATATATCTTAATATTGCCTTTATTAGATCAAAACTATTTTTAGAAACCTAAACTGTAAAGGTACATTAATAATTTATGCATTTTACCGAGAATTACTCGAGTGAAGAAAGGTGAAAGTCATTATTACGCATCTTATTTTAGTCGTTTAATAGCCTCTGATAAAAACCCATAGTTTTAAGCAATAAACATACGTCTGATTGGTTGTTACTGAAACATTTCAATAAACCAAGAGAAAAACCAACAAATCCTTTTGTCCAACCAAACTAAAATACTATAGAGAAAAATGTCCAGCTATTAATGTCATTATTTTATTATATCTATATATTATCTCGACTTTTTAATTGATTATTTCCTTGTCTATCTGATTTGTTTCAATTAGTGATATAGGTAATATAATTTAGGTAAAGTTCTGTGACAGTAGTAGAAGAACAATAGCTAATTGGATAACGATTGTACGAGTTTTATGTTAGACAACAAGATTTCATTTATTCTAAAATGGTATTTTAAATTATGTTTTATTTTTGTTTTTGTTTTTTGTGTTGTTTGGTTTGGTTTGGTTTTGAGTTGGAATTTGTCAATGATTGGAATATATGATTGTTTTGCAGTCCTGCCTTTAAGTCTTGTTTAAGTGGATTGAAAATTTTTCAAGCAATGAAAAGAAAAAACAGAAAAAAACAGTGAATCTGTAATACTTTTGGAAAGAAAAGGAATTTGTAAAGAAAGAAACACTTTTGTTTGCATTAACTATATACAATGGAATCATTTGAAATAGAATCACCACCTGCACACCAAACTTTATATATAAAGCACCATTGAAAGGAGTGATGCCATTTGAGAATAGAATCTCTTCCTACACATGGTATTTTCAAAACTCAATGCATGTCAGAGTAAGCATCCTACAATTCATTGGTGTAAACTTGTTACAGATGATACACAGCCAGTTATTTTAATTTAACACCAATTCAATTGCATATACTGAATTTCATTCAGCTTGGAAAGCTTTCTGCAATATCAAGGAATGTTTTATTCACAGTGTCTTTTTTTTATCAAAGCACAAATTCCATCTAGACAAGTGAAAATAGAAACATGTCATTGACAGGACTCAAGAAAGTGAAAATGGGTCTGACATTCTTGTGAGTCACTGCTGAAATGATGTTTACTCCCTCTAATATATATTGTTCTTAACACAAAATGTCAATGAAAACACTTTCACTCAGTTTTTACAACAGAATCATGCCATTTAATGGCGTATATAAATCAAGTATGGTACACAAATGGTCATTTTGATTTAATATAGTTTTCATTGCACTCACTGAGTCTTTTAAGGCCCAGAAAGCTTTTTGAGATATCAGTGAATGCACTAGTCACTGTTTTCTATATATTGAAAGGAATAGATTTTGTTTAAGCATGTAATAAGTGAATACAAATAATTGACCTGGTCCAAAAAGGCCAAAACATCTGGCATTCTTGTGAAGCATTACTGAGATGATGCTCACCTCACTTCGATATATATACTGTGCTTTTAACACATATTATTAAAGAAATTTTCTCTCAAAAAAAAAAAAAAACCCCAGATTATCATGCCTTCTGGTGTATGTTATACAAATGGCTATTTTAAAAACTTTAGTGTAACCATTTCAAATTTGGCTCCTATGATAAAACCATCAAGAGAAATGATAACAGCTAATTAACCCTGTACCTACCATATACGCAGGTTTACTTAATCTGCAGCAAAGCACCTCCCATCAAAAAAAAAAAGTCAGTCAAGCAAAATATCATTATTGTTACTTCTATTATCATCACTCCTTATCATTGTCTTGATGTCCACTTTTCCATGCTTTCATGGGTAAGATGGAATTGACTGAAGCAAAATTTCTGCAGCCAGATGCCTCTTCAGTCACCAACCCTTGTTTTCAAGCAAGATAATATATTCCTGTGGCCTGACATGTTTTGTGGAAGATTTGAAATGAATAACATCACTTGCATAATGGTGATGCTCTTTTACATCCGGTATATGTTAACAAGGGAGAGGCGGCGAACTGGCAGAAACGTTAGCGCGCCAGGTGAAATGCTTAGCGGTATTTTATCTGTTGTTACATTCTGAGTTCAAATTCCGTCGAGGTCAACTTTGCCTTTCATCCTCTTGGGGTCGATAAATAAAGTACCAGTTTCACACTGGGTCGATGTAATTGACTTAACCCGTTTGTCTGTCCTTATTTGTCCCCTCTATGTTTAGCCCCTTGTGGTTAGTAAAGAAATATATATGTTAATAAGGGATCACACACACACACACACAAACAAATTAGATAGCACTGGCAATCTAGTCACAGTGCATCCGACTCTAAAAATAATTGTAGGAGGCAGAAGATTCTGAAACACAAAAATTGGGGCAGTTCTACGATACCAGGTTTGAGAAATTATGCTGTGTATAGTGAAGAAAGACTACTGCTTGTAGCCAGAAAAATCTGAAAAGTCCCCGAAACACTAAGAAAATTTAAGAACAAAAGTAAAATCCACTGGAAAAGCAGTTGGAAAGTGAAGGAATGACATGGCCAATTCATGCAATAATCTGAGGATCATATAAGTAAAGAACACAGATTAAGGCAGACAGATGTAAACCTGAAACCAGAAACTTAATTACTAATTATAGCTGCTCAAGAACAAGCTATTAGTACAAGCTCGATGGAAACAAACACTGATAAAACTCAGTCAGAAAGTAAATGCAAATTCTGTGAGAAACAATATGAAAATATTAACCATCTCTTAAGTGAATGCAGTAGTGTAGCACAAAAAGAGTATAAGCACAGACATAACTGTGTCAATAGAAGAGTGCATTGGGATGTAAGTCAACTATGTAAATTTGAATGGCAGAAAAGTGACATGAACATGAGCTAGAGGCTATAATGATGATTGATAATCACATTATCTTATGGGATTTCTCTATAAAGACCAGTCATACTATTCAATCAAGGAGAAACAGATATGATTATAGAGGTTCAAAAAGAAAAGCCTTGTAAGATCAGAGACTTTGTCATACCATTCGATAATAGACTGGTTGTCAAAGAAATTGAGAAAACTGAAAAATATCAGGACACATACACAGCATGCTAATTTCAGTTATATGTAATTGCACAGCTGTCATACATCTATTTACTGTATATTCTTACTGTATATTGTTCATCTCTATTATCTCTCAGCATCAATTTCCATTATGTTATCACTGTGCAAGCTGGCAGAAACATTAGCACGCCGGGCAAAATGCTTAGAAGTATTTTGTCTGCCGTTATGTTCTGAGTTCAAATTCCACCGAGGTCGACTTTGCCTTTTATCCTTTCGGGGTCGATAAATTAAGTACCAGTTATGCACTGGGGTCGATGTAATCAACTTAATCCCTCTGTCTGTCCTTGTTTGTCCCCTCTGTGTTTAGCCTCTTGTGGGTAGTAAAGAAATAGGTATATGCATGTTCCTTTGAAAATAAGAGGTGTGAGTTTGATTTCCATGTGTAGCGCTGGGCCGATGTCAATGTTGGGCCAATGCCATTACTGGTGGCACATAAAAGGCACCATTCAAGAGCAATCGATGCCAGTAGGGCTTGACTGGCTCCTGTACTGGTGGCACATAAAAAGCACCATTTGAGTGTGGCCGATGCCAGAGCTGCATGACTGGCTCTTATGCTGGTGGCACATAAAAACCACCATTCAAGCAGGGTCGATACCTGTGCCACCTGACTGGCTCCTGTGCCAGTGACATGTAAAATGTACCATTCGAGCCTGGCCAATGCCAGAGCTGTCTGACTGGCTCCTGTACCGGTGGCACAAAAAAATCACCCATTGAGCATGGTCAATACTAGTGCCACCTGACAGGCTCCCACACCAATGGAACTTAAAAAGCACCATTTGAGCATGGTCAATGCCAGTGCTGCTTGACTGGCCCCCATGCTGGTGTCGTGTAAAAAGCACCTACTACACTCTCAGAGTGGTTAGCGTTAGGAAGGGCATCCAGCTGTAGGAACCTTGCTAGATCAGATTAGAGCCAGGTGCAGCTTCCTGGCTTGCCAGTCCTCACTCAAACCGTCCAACCCATGCCAGCATGGAAAGTCGACATTAAACGACTGTGATGATGATGATGATGAAGATGATGATGAAGAGTGCCCATTTTTCTGACATTGGTTTGTATGCCTCAATATTAGACTACTTCCCATAGTCAATATATGTGGTGAAAACTTATAATTGTATTTACCAAAAAATTTTCACTTACCACCATTTCCCAGCTTACACACACACACACACATGCATGCATATATCTATGTGTGTGTGTGTGGTATATTTAATTGCATGATGAGAGGATCCAGAATCCAATAAACAATTCAAAGCATTTAGAATATAGAGCATATTAAATTTGTTAACAATATTTTGTGAGTTGCAACCTTGTTTTTCTATTTTAAGCTCATACGAAATATTTCTGGAGTGTAATAAAATTGCAAAGCAAGCCTGAAGGTTGCAAGGTATTGCTTTACAATATTACACACACACACACACACACATATATATATGTATATAAATATATATATAGGTATATATATATATATATATATATATATATATGGCTGTGTGGTTAGGGAGCTTGCTTCCTAGTTACATGGTTTCGGGTTCAGTCCCACTGCGTGGCACTTTGGGTAGGTGTCTTCCGCTATAGCCCTGAGCCGACCGGAGCTTTGTGATTGAATTCGGTAGGCGGAAGTTACTGCCGTGTGTGTATATGTGTGTGTAGGTGCTTGTGCCTCTCCGAAAGAGAGAGAGGGAATATATATATATATATATATATATATATATATATATATATATATATATATATATATATACGTGCCGGTGACACATAAAAGCACCATCCGTTCGTGGCCATTTGCCAGGTCTGTCTGGCACCTGTGCGGGTGGCACGTAAAAAGCACCCACTACACTCATGGAGTGGTTGGCGTTAGGAAGGGCATCTAGCCGTAGAAAGACTGCCAGATTTGACTGGGCCTGATGAAGCCTTCTGGCTTCACAGACCCCAGTAGAACCGTCCAACCCATGCTAGCATGGAAAACGGACGCTAAACGATGATGATGATGATGATGATATATAAATTAGAATAACCACCTTTTATCAATTCAATAATGAAAAATTAAATTATACCATCTAGAAAATTACATATTATAGAAAGATATTTTTCTTTTTTATCGTTTAACGTCTGTTTTCCATGCTGGCATGGGTTGGATGGTTTGACTGGGGTCTGTGAAACCAGGAGGCTACACCAGGCTCCAGTCTGATCTAGCAGTGTTTCTACTGCTGGATGCCCTTCTTAATGCCAACCACTCCAAGAGTGTAGTGGGTGCTTTTTACATGCCATTGGCATGGGGATCACAACTACACTTTTGATTTTGATATACTTGACTCAATAGGTCTCCTCAAGCACAGCATGTTGCCCTACGATCCAAGGTACTTTTGAGTGTGCTGGTTATGCAACACTGGTGTAGGTTACAGCTGTGGACTCACTTTATTTGTTGGGTCTTCTCAGTCACAGCATATCTCTAGAGGTCTCGGCCTTTCGTCATTGCCTCTGTGAGGCCCAACGTTCGAAGGTCATGCTTCACCACCTCATCCCATGTTTTTTCCTGGGTCTCCCTCTGTGAAATACTAGGGTTAATTAAATAACTTACCAACTTCCCCTAAAATTGCTGGCCTTGTGCAAGAATTTCAAAGAATTATTATCATTTTTATTATTATTCATATACACGCAACAGAATTCGACTACTGGAAAAGAAAACTTCCTAACATCCGGCTACAACAAATAGACTTAGATGCCAAGAACTCTCTTAAGTATCTTCACAGTTCCTAATAACACTGTTCTCTGAAGCTGTACTAAACCTATTCCCTCTAACCATCTGTTCAGATTTTTAGGGATAGTTCCCAATGCACCTATAACTACTGAGATACATTTTACCTGCACTTTCCATAGTCTCTGTAATTCAACAGGTAGGTCCTGGTACTTTGCTATTTCTTCTATACTTCTCATATTGATTCGTTCATCATTTGGGACTGTAAAGTCAATCATCAAGCAATTTCTATTGTCTTAATCTACTGCTACAAAATCAGGCCTTCTAGCTTCTATTTGTTAATCTGAATGTTGTTGTTATTATTATTATTATTGTTATTATTATTATATTATTATTATTATTATTATTATTATTATTATTGTTATCAATATTGTATGTTTGACTTTTTGCTTTGTATTTGTACAAGTTGACTCCATGTCTCACCCAGAGACCTCAAGAGACAACAAATTAGAACTTCAAGTTGGTGTTATGCCTAAGGTGCCATATATTTGGTTTTGCACAAAGTATCCTCCTCCTCCTCATTCTTCTTCTTCTTCTTCTTCTTCTTCTTCTTCTTCTTCTTCTCTTCTTCTTCTTCTTCTTCTTCTTCTTCTTCACCTTCTTCTTCACCTTCTTCTTCTTCTTCTTCTTCTTCTTCTTCTTCTTCTTCTTCATGTCTCTTATTCCAAGACAGTATGATCATTACCATTATTTTTTAAGGTGGCAAAATACTCAGCCGTATTTCATCTGTCACAACGTTCTGAGTTCAAATTCCGCCAAGGCCAGCTTTGCCTTTCATCCTTTCAGAATCGATTAAATAAGTACCAGTTAGGCACTAGGGTCAATGTAATCAACTTACTCCCCTCCCCACAAATTTCCAGCCTTGTGCCTATAATAGACAGGATCATCATCATCATCATCATCACCATCACCACCATCACCACCATCACCATCATCATCATCATCATGTTTGGATTTTCTGGTGGAAACCTGATAGAATCCCTACCATGTCAAACAAAATGCTTAAAGTGATAATTCGTTCCGCTTTACATTATGGGTTCAAATTTTGTTGAGGTTGATTTTGCCTTTCATCCTTCTGCAACCATTCAAATAAAGTACCGGTCAAATACTGGGGTCAATGCAATTGACTTGCATTTCCACCCCCTAAAATCCCTAGCCTTGTACCTAAATTTGAAACTCTTATTAGCAGGTCACGTGCCAATGTACAATCATCCTCGCTGGTTTGCCCTCAAATGGATTGTGGATGGGGATATGGATGTTGGTGTTTTCACAATTTTTATAACGATCCTGTTGTTGCTATTACGAATGTAATTAGAGCTGTTATAGTTGCCATTATTGAGCGTAGTATTTTTAAGGATAGTCACAGTTGTAATAGAAATTATATTAGAGACTTTTAGGAAGAGAAACTGAAGAATTTGTTTATTGCATTTCACCTGATTAGGGTTGAACAGCAAATTCAATAACGAACCTGAGAAACTAGATTTTTATTTGTAATCAGCAATTCTCACTTTTTACTACCGAAATTATCTTCACCTTGGTCTCTAATAACAAAACCAAGTGGCTGCACCAAGATACTGCACACCGCAATTAAAAGAAAAGACAAATAACATACCAATTCCTTCTCTGTTTTATTCGGTCTGTATCAACAAAAATGCATTATAATTCCCAATCTCAAGAAGTAACATGAACTTTTAATGATCTCCTTGACACAGGTCTCTCTCTTGTCTCTGTATTAGGGGCTATTTCTCCATTCTCGAATTGCACATTATCATTGATTACTTGGAAATGGTAAACTGATAGAATGTTGTCAACTTAATGTAACAGTCCCATAAAAGGGAAGAATGCTACTGTTATTTAGCCCTAGGAAACACCGTTTCCTGTTGGACTTGATATATTTCCTGTGTTCTTATGTCTTCCAGTTTGGGCAAACAGGTCAATTGATTTTGTTTTTTAATCATAGTTTGCATCTCAAGTATCAAATTGTGAGTGTCTATACTTTTGATTACACCTGTTTCTTTGTCATTTTCTTACAATTACTTTTTAAATTCTATTTGCCATCATCATCATCATTTAACATCCGTTTTCCATGTTAGCATGGGTTTGACAGTTTGAATGGATCTGGTAAACCAGAGAGCCTCACCAGGTCCTATTGTCTATTTTGGCCTGGTTTCTACTGCTGGGTTCTCCTCCTAATGCTAATTACTTTACAGAGTGTACTGGGTGTCTTTTACATGTCACCAGCATGGGTGCCCTTTTACATGTCACTAGCATGGTTGTGCTTTACATGTCACCAGCACAGGGGCCTTTTGCATGTTACCAGCACAGGTGCCTTAATAAATTCATTTTATAATTTTACTGTTGTTATTCAAAAATTATTTGATTTTTCTTTCTACTGAAAGGAAGGTCATAACTCAATACTACTTCCTTTTTTGTTGACCTCTTATTTTGCACCTCTGGTAGAAAAAAAATGCAAATGGCTTTAGAAATGACCACTCATTAGATGCTTATGTGGAAAATAAAAGCAAGTTGACACTGTAATAGATTTGTTAATCTTTTAACTACACATGCATGGTTGTGTGATAAGGAATTTTACTTCTTATTTTCTTTCTTAACGCCAACCACTCCATGAGTGTAGTGGATGCTTTTTATGTGCCACTGGCACAGGGGCCAGAGGAGACTGGCAAACAGGTATGATCAGTTGGTGGTTTTTACGTATTACCAACACGGAAGCTAGTCAGGCGGTGCTGGCATCATCCATGTTCGGATGGTGCTTTTTGTGGTTTCAAGCTCAGCATCTTGGGCAAGTATCTTAACCAAAGCCTTGTGAATAGTTTTGAAAGACTGAAACTGAAAGAATTCATCGATGATATATGTAGATGTGTATGCGTGTATGTATGCGCATGGGTATTTGTTTCTCTTTGTCTTAACATCATGTTAGTGTTGTGAATATTGCCATCACACACGTTTGTTTCCAATCTTCCATGAAAACATGTCCGGTCATGAGGAAATATCTTCTTGCTTGGTGACAAAAAATGCATCCAGCTGTAGCAAATCTGATTCAATGAATTGCATCTGACTCATGCAAGCATGGAAAAGTGGATGCTAAAACGATTATTACTCTAAAATCAGGAAGCTGAGCGTTTTGTTTTGATCTGAACAGCGTTCGCACATGAACTATTTAAGATCAAAGCAATTGATTGAACTTTTAAAATAAAAATATTTTTATTTGCGTCACTTCAAGGAGAATGATATGAACTACAACATGCTTTAAGAAAAATAACCTGTTGACAGTATTTTAAAAACATTTAAATGTTAAAACTTAATCATAAACATAAGTATTGATTTTTAAAATTTTAGTTATGGATAAATATGTCATCCTTGATATACACTGCATAAAAAAAATATGTAAAAATTACAATAAAAACAAAAAAAAGATATAGAAACTCAGAGACAGGTTGGTCACAGTTTGAGTGGCTTTGATCTTAAATCTGACCAATCAGGGCTCACAATGCAGCTTTAAACAACACAAACAAGACCAACATTTTAAAAATCTGCATTTAATAAATGATAATTCCTTTTTCTAAATATTCAAGTTTTTTTTTTTTTTTGGTTGATGTGTGTAAATAAAATCTAGAGAACTAAATCTCGACTTTTAATAACTAAATTTTTAATTTCTTTAATCTAGTGATACAAAAAAAAAATCATTAGCAAAGATATATAATTACATACATAGGCGCAGGAGTGGCCGTGCGGTAAGTAGCTTGTTTACCAACCACGTGCTTCCAGGTTCGGTCCCACTGCATGGCACGTTGGGCAAGTGTCTTCTGCTATAGCCTCGGGCCGACCAAAGCCTTGTGAGTGGATTTGGTAGACAGAAACTGAAAGAAGGCCGTCGTATATATGTATATATATGTTGCGTGTATGTTTGTGTGTCTGTGTCTGTCACCCTAGCATTGCTTGACAACCGATGCTGGTGAGTTTACGTCCCCGTAACTTAGCGGTTCAGCAAAAGAGACCAATAGAATAAGTACTGGGCTTACAAAGAATAAGTCCCGGGGTCGAGTTGCTCGACTAAAGGCGGTGCTCCAACATGGCCGCAGTCAAATGACTGAAACAAGTAAAAGAGTAAAAGAGCAATTACATACGTAGGTGCAGAAGTTTGATTCTCAGCCATATGGTTCTGGGTTCAGTCCCACTGCATGGCTCCTTGAGCAAATGTCTTCTATTCTAACCTTGGGCTAGCCAAAACCATGTGAGTAAAGAAGCTTATTGTGTACACACACACACACACACACACACATACACACACGTACATATATATATATATATACAGATGAATATGGTACTTAAGTTACATTTATATTGACAATGCTCAATTTAAAAATGGAATAAGTATAAAAAATGAACAATGTCAATTTAAGTAAAAAAATTCCATATGTGGCTGAAGAGTGCTCTACATTTTAAAACTGATGTAATACTTACATTGTTTAATTAAATGAAGTAGCATGAAACGATTGTACTACACTACCGTTGGATATACTTGTTGCTTATTTTGATTATAATCACCCCATTTGATTTATATGGATAATACCATACCAAATACTGGTGCCTATATATATATATATGTGTGTATGTGTGTGTGTGTGTGTGTATAAAAACAGAAAATGTTTTCCTTTGAATGTTGATTGATAAACTAGTATATTTTTTGTCAGTACCTATCATTTATGAGCATTAATACCAATGCTCATGATTAAATATAGGTAATACATCAGTGGATTCAGGAGATACAAGTTATTCCTTTGACGGTTGTTATAACCTCTAACTTAACTCACCTATATATATATATATATATGTAGGTGCAGGAGTAGCTGTGTGGTAAGTAGCTTGCTTACCAACCACATGGTTCTGTGACGTTGCAACTCATTTCTACAGCTGAGTGAACTGGAACAACATGAAATAAAGTGTCTTGTTCAAGAACACAACACGCAGCCCGGTCCAGGAATCGAACTCACAACCTCACGATCGTAAGCTCGATGCTCTAACCCCCTGAGCCATGTGGGAAGTAGGAGATACAAATAAGATAACAAGTTATTTTCAAATGTATAAACGCTGATAAAACAGCAGAGATTGGATAAGATATCCACACAAAGCGGAAAAATTTGTCAGCAACCAGCTGCTGACAAATTTTTCTGTTTCGTGTGGATATCTTATCCAATCTCTGCTGTTTTATCAGCATTTATGCATTTATCTTATTTGTATCTCACAATACACATTTCAATGCTTCTAAAACAAACATTGGTTTGTTTACATTCATCGTGATAATAGCTGAAGTGGTTTATATGATTGGAAATATAATTTCAAAGTATCCATAGCGAGGATTTGATCAAAAGCCTTGCAATTAAAGAAATTAGAAGAAAACTTCACAAATATACTTCGTTTTTGTATCTGGTTTGCAAGATTCTTTATGTGAATTCGTGTATTGAAGCAAATTTTGTTGTATCTGGGGGTGAGTAATACTACCTTAATACTTTAGTATGAAATTTATTATTTATATTTTTTCTTACAAAATTTTTGTTGCTTTTGCAACCGTGTCAAAGACAAATAAAGTGGAAGTATACAAAAATAAATATTATTTTCCATCATTTTGTTAGCTTGTTTTATTTTAAAAGATAAAAAAATATTTCGTTTTTGGATTTGGTTTGCAAGATTCTTTATATGAGTTCGTGTGTTGAAGCATATTCTGTTGTGTCTGGGGAGAGTAATTTTCTTTTTGTGCCTTAAAATGTAAAAACACTCACCGGTAAAATTTCCACTTTTTTTCTTTTTTTTTTTTTTAATTTTTATGAAAAAGTGGAAATTTTACCGGTGAGTGTTTTTACATTTTAAGGCACAAAAAGAAAATGACTCTCCCCAGACACAACAGAATAAAAAATATTTTATGCTTTATTATTGTTTATATTTTTAATTACATATATATTGGAACACAATAATCTTTTAAGTGCTCAGGGACTAAATGGGTTTTACTATGGCCCTGACTTAAGTCAAAGAAGATGATTTCATGTGTCATAGGCGCAGGAGTGGCCATGTGGTAAGTAGCTTGCATCATGTGAATCATCACGTCTGTGGGAATACTTGTTGTTTATAACAATTATTTCTTTACTGCCCACAAGGGGCTAAACATAGAGGGGACAAACATGGACAAACAAACGGATTAAGTCGATTATATTGGCCCCAGTGTGTAACTGGTACTTAATTTATCGAGCCCGAAAAGATGAAAGCAAAGTCGACCTCGACGGAATTTGAACTCAGAATGTAAAGACAGACGAAATACCTATTTCTTTATTGCCCACAAGGGGCTAAACACAGAGAGGACAAACAAGGACAGACAAAGGGATTAAGTTGATTACATCGACTCCAGTGCGTAACTGGTACTTAATTTATCGAGCCCGAAAAGATGAAAGGCAAAGTCAACCTCGGCGGAATTTGAACTCAGAACGTAGTGGCAGACGAAATACCACTAAGCATTTTGCCTGGTGTGCTAACGTTCCTTATTTCTTTACTGCCTACATGGGGCTACACAGAAGGGACAAACAAGGACAGACAAAAGGATTAAGTCGATTACATTGACACCAGTGCGCAACTGGTACTTAATTTATTGACCCCGAAAGATGAAAGGCAAAGTCAACCTCGGCGGAATTTGAACTCAGAACGTAGTGGCA
>NC_042999.1:1556901-1561901 GCF_006345805.1 Octopus sinensis | reverse complement strand
AAAGTTCAACGATCATGCTTCTCTACTTCATCCCATGTCTTCCTGGGTTTACACACACACACACACACACACACACACGCACACACGTGTGTATATTTTTGACATCAGGTGTTGGGTGTATACAAGCATCACTTCCACATGCTGTTCATTTTCAGATTTCCACGAAAATCATGATTGGCTATGAGGAATGCTATTACCTTGCACGGGAGCAGGTGAGGATTAATGACAGAAAGAGCATCCAGCTGTGAAAAATCTGTCTCAACAAATTCCGTCTGACTTAAGCAAACATGGAACAGTGGACATTACATGATGACGATAATAATTATAAGGAAGCAGTATTGCATGTGATTTGAGGGAGATATGGTTGCTATTTCTAGCAGATAATTAGCATCACTGTAATTACCGCATAAGGGAGACTAGAGACTTCTTTCTCAGGTACTTATTAACACATCCATTCACCTAAGTAGTTATTTCAAGACCAGTAATAGCTTGCCTCGAGGCAGGTCACGGTGATGACTCATTACGAAGCTTTGTTGAAGAATAAGTCATAATGTTAGGAGCTGCACACAGCACCCGTTAACATCAAGAATAACCAGCATCTAATTGCACCAATTGACAAATGTTAATTCTGTATGCTACGCCATAATGTTTTACTTGAGATCTGTCAGACAATGAAATGTATCTCAACCCCCGTCTCTCTCTTTCTTGTTCCTGCGTTCTCTCTGGTACATAACATCACTCTTTAAGTAACTACCTGAAACTAATAATACCAGAGAACAGGAAGACGTTAATACTGTATCTAAAATGTTTCAATTAACTTCATTTAATATATTTGTTACTAAAATTATCACAAGTAACTGAATTATTGCGTTTAATGGAAAATGGTGAAGAAATAAAAGTGTATTTTTTGTCATATATTTCGCTTGTATATTTATTAGATTTGGTTTGGTGTGTGTGGGGGGGTGTTATAAACATATGCATGTACATGAGGCTGTGTGGTAAGTAGCTTGCTTACCAACCACATGGTTCTGGGTTCAGTTCCACTGCGTGGTACATTGGAAAAATGTCTTCTACTAAAGCCTCAGATTGACCAAAACGTTGTGAGTAGATTTTGTAGACAAAAACTGAAAGAAGCCTGTTGTGTGTGTATATATATATATATATATATATATATATACGTGTATGTGTATTTATGTGTGTGTCTTTGTGTGTCTGTGCTTGTCCCACCACTATTGCTTGAAAACCGATGGTGGTGTGTCTACATCTCCGTAACTTAGTAGTTCGGAAAAAGAGACAGAATAAGTACTAAGTTATAAGGAATAAGTTCTGAGGCCAATTTGTTCAACTAAAGGTGGTGTTCCAGCATGGCCGCAGTCAAATGACTGAAAGAAATAAACGAATAAAAGTAAAAAATATATATATATATATATATATATATATATAGAGAGAGAGAGAGAGATAGTTTCTTTAGAATTTCTTTTGGTATATAATTTATAAATGTGTTATGACGGCATGATTTATATAAACACACAAACACACATGCCAATATATGCACAAGGCGATGAGATGGCAAAAATGTTAGCATGCCAGGCGAAATTCTGCTGAGGTTGACTTTGCCTTTCATCCTTTCGGGGTCGATTAAATAAGTACCAGTTATGCACTGGGGTCGATATAATCGACTTAATCCATTTGTCTGTCCTTGCTTGTCCTCTCTGTGTGTAGCCTCCTGTGGGCAATAAAGAAATAAGAAATGCTTAGCGGTATTTCATCTGTCTTTGTGTTCTGAGTTCAAATACTGCTGAGGTCAACTTTGCCTATCATCCTTTCTGGAGTTGATAAATTAAGTACCAGTTGCACACTGAGTTGATCTAATCGACTGGCCCCCTCCCCGAAAATTTCAGACCTTGTGTCAAGAATAGAAAAGAATATATGCGTGTGGGAGTATGTATGAATGTAAACATATATGTAGCACTCTGTTGGATATAATGACAAGAGTCCCAGCTGATGCGATCAACAGAACGACCTCGCTCCAATGTTTTGTTCACATGCCACCAGCACAAGTGCCAGTGAGGCGATGCTGACAACGATCACTTATTGAGTAGCTATCTCACAGACCTGTTGAATTCTCCTACACTAGCTAGATTAATTATGATGTTTATGGACAAAGAGATGTAACTCTTGGTTTTTATTCTTTTCTTTTCTTGCTTTTTCCATTTTATCCACCCTTTATCTTGTTATTCCTCTTTTTGTATCGACTTTCTTCTTGCTTTTTTTCTCATATTTTCTCATAAGCCAGTGTCCTTCTTTTCAAATAGGACTAACCAGATGCACTAAACCTGAAGGATTTCATCGAAACACAAGACCTGCTATAGAAAGACATGCTATAGAGTTACTCTTTTACTCTTTTGCTCGTTTCAGTCATTTGACTGTGGCCATGCTGGAGCACTTCCTTTAGTCAAACAAATTGACACCAGGACTTATTCTTTGTAAGCCTAGTACTTATTCTATCAGTCTATTTACCGAACTGCTAAGTAAGCACACCAGCATCAGTTGTCAAGCGATGTTGAGGTGACAAACACAGACACACAAACATACACACACACACACATATATATATAGATATATATGATGGGCTTCTTTCAGTTTCCGTCTGCCAAATACACTCACAAGGCTTTGGTCGATCCGAGGCTATAGTAGAAGATACTTGCCCAAGGTGCCATGCAGTGGGACTTAACCAGAACCATGTGGTTCGTAAGCAAGCTACTACCACACAGCCCCTTTGACTGCTTGAAACTATTAGTAGCTTTTATTTGAATACTATATTACAGACGTAGCTCTGTTGTAAGAAGCTTGCTTCCAAACCACATAGTTCAGGATTTAATACTGTGTGGAACCTTTTACTAAAAGCCTTGAGCCGACCAAAGCCTGTGAGTGAATGTGGTAGGTGGAACCTGAAAGAAGCCCATGTGTGTGTCTTTGTGTGCTGGTGTATCTACATCCCCATGACTTAGTGATTCGCAAAAGAGACCAACAGAATAAGTACGAAGCTTTTAAAAATAAATAAGCGCTGGAGTTGATACGTGTGACTAAAAATTCCTTTAAGGCAGTGCTCCAGCGTGGCCACAGTCTAATGACTGAAACAAATAAAAGATACAGATGAAAGTACATATATATTTGACAGGTTTGACTCAAATCCACATTACTGCAAGTTTGACATGTCTGATCATGTACATATGACGATTCTAAGCAATATATATAAATATTTAACATAGGAAAGATAAATAGTGTGTGTGTATAAAATTGTAAAGAAACCTATACATCACAATATCATACATACATACATATATACATATATACATATATATATACATATATATATATAATACATATATATATATATATACAATATACATATATATAAAATATATATATACATACATATATATATAATATAATATATATATATACATATATACATATATATATAATATACATATATATAAAATATATATATAATATAATATATATATATATATATATACATATACATATATAACACACAATATACATATATATATATATAATATATATATAACATACATACATATATATATATATATATATGTGTGTGTGTGTGTGTGTGTATGTATGTATGTATGCATGTATGTAAACATCTGTTGTAGACTAGATAAATGATGTGATAGCCTTCACGTTTATATACATTTCATCCAATATACATCATGTGTTCTCTTTTCATATGGCTTTCCACTTATTGCACGACTGGGTAAATTAAAATCTTACTCACCACATCACGTTTTAACTTACAATTTTCATGTGACAAAACTACAAAATATAATAAATATAGCAGAAAAAATAAAACAGGAATAACCAAGAAGAAAAGCAAAAAAATGCAAAACAAAATGTAAAGAACTCGACAGAACTATTTTATTGTGAGTATTAATTCTTTTGATCCCCCAATCAATAACAGATGGAGGGAAATTTACTGTGTAACAGCATGAGAGAGAGAGAGAGATGCTTGAGGCAAATTTCACTTATTTTATTAATAATACAGAGCTAAAATAAGACTTGAGGGGGAAACAAAAATTGAAGTTTATTGGTATTTTATAAATGGTTATTTTTACTGGAAGAACTACAGTTAATTGAAATCTTGTAGAGAGAATGTTTAGTGACAAGGCTTGAAAGCAATAACTTGTGAAAGAACAAGAATTAGAATTTGTTATTTCACATTCATCCATCCATCCATCCATTCGTAGACATATGTGTGTACATGCATGTTTACATACGTGCGTACATATATTCGTAGTTATGGCTGTGTGGTAGAAAATTTGCTTCGAAATCACATGGCTTTGGGTTCATTCCCACTGCGTGGTGCCTTGGGCAAGTGTCTTGTATTGTAGCCCTAGGTCAGCCACTGGATTTGACAAATGGAAACTGAAAGTATCTCATTATATACATATGTATATGTGTGTATGTATGTATATATATGTATTCAAAATGTGACCATGTGTGTACCATTGGTGATTTTTTTCCTCTGTCTTCCCTTCTCTGGATCTTTGCTTCTCCTATGTTTCCGACGAAGAGCTCTGCTCGAAACATTAAACCCTTCTTCTTTCCTTCTTTCCCGAGCGTCCAATAATGAAAGTATCTCATTATATACATATGTATATGTGTGTATGTATGTATATATATATATATATATATATTCAAAATGTGACCTCGTGTGTACCATTGGTGATTTTTTTCCTCTGTCTTCCCTTCTCTGGATCTGTCCTTCTCCTATGTTTTCAATGAAGAGCTCCGCTCGAAACATTAAACCCTCCTTCTTTCCTTCTTTCCTGAGCTTCCAATAATACTATATTTGTTCCACGTCCTCGCGTTGTGTTTTTTTTGTGTTTTCTTGTTTGGATTAACTTTATATATATATATGTGTGTGTGTGTGTGTGTGCATATACATATATTCACATAACATTATGTGAAGG
>NC_042999.1:1509401-1551901 GCF_006345805.1 Octopus sinensis | reverse complement strand
CGTCTCTATGTGTGTATATACATGTGCTTGTGTTTGTGTGTGTGTGTGGGGGGGCCGTTTTTGATTGGTCCCAGAGTTTATATGGGTCTCTGTGTGTTTTATATTTGGTAGGATGGTGTGTGTGTATATGTGTGCATGTTTGTGTGTATTTGTGTGTGTGTGTGTGTATGTGGGTGATTAGTATTTGTCAGCGTGTCGTGTGTGCACATGTGTGTGTATGGGATTGTATTTCTTATTATTATTATCAAAGAATGTATATATATGTATTTTAATACTTTTGTGATAACCAGTACTTAACACAACAAAGCTCATACAAAGCTTTACATTTACAGGTAGAAACTCCAGGTTTACATGAAATATTTTGTTTGGCGTTAGGAAGGGCATCCAGCCGTAGAAACATTGCCAGATCAAACTGGGTCTGGTGCATCCTTCTGGCTTCCCAGACCCCAGTTGAACCGTCCAACCCATGCTAGCATGGAAAGTGGACGCTAAACGATGATGAAGATGATGAGGATTTTGTATAATATATATAAATAAATGGAGTTAAATGCAGGTGTTATTCAAATTCTTTTACTTCCAACACATGTTTCGAAGATATCATTGGTCTTATTCCAAGGGAATAATACCAATGGTGTAAAACAATGTAATCTTCTCTTCAGGGAAATGAAGAAATAAAACTCATCAATAAGACATTTTAACAGAATATGATGGATATGTATAGGGTATTGTGTGTGTGTATGTGTTTGTTTGTGTGTGTGAATGGATTGTATTGTGTGTAATCCCAACAATTACTATACATATTCATTATATTCTGTTAAAATGTCTTATTGGTGAGTTTTATTTCTTCATTTCCTTGAAGAGAAGATTACATTGTTTTACACGTGAAAAAACATTCACACAAGGTCATTGTCAGTGCCGCTGGACTGACTCCTGTGCAGGTGGCATGTAAAAAACACCATTTGAGCATGGCTGTTGCCAGTGTCGGTGGCATGTAAAAGCACCCACTACACTCTCGGAGTGGTTGGCATTAGGAAGGGCATCAAGCTGTAGAAACTCTGCCAGATCAGATTGGAGCCTGGTGCAGCCATCTGGTTTGCCAGACCTCAGTCAAATCGTCTAACCCATGCTAGCATGGGAAGTGGACGTTAAACGATGATGATATATATATATATGCGTCTATGTTATGTTTTGAAAGGCGGCGAGCTGGCAGAAACGTTAGCACGCCGAGCGAAATGCGTAGCCGTATTTCGTTTGCCGTTACGTTCTGAGTTCAAATTCCGCCGAGGTTGACTTTGCCTTTCATCCTTTCGAGGTCGATAAATTAAGTACCAGTAACACACTGGGGTCGATGTAATCGACTTAATCCATTTGTTTGTCCTTGTTTTCCCCCTCTGTGTTTAACTCCTTGTGGGTAGTAAAGAAATATATATATATATATATATATATATGGTAATAATAATAACCCAAAAATGGAATTTCATAAATATTTCAATGAATCATTATTCACATTTCCACTACTCATACCAGCTGTAGTTCTTCATCACTCAACTTCAGTCCTGTGGCTCACACCACCAACTGCCCACCATCCATTCATTCATTCACCACTTTATATAATTCCTTTCACAGTAAAAGCACACCAAAAATATGTGCACCATGCTTTAAACCAGTCACATGATCAACAATCTTTATTTTTTATGAGAATTGATTACGGATCCATTATTCATTTTTTTTTCTTTTTGTTGTAGAACTAAGGACCAGTATTTCAAAATAGTACCATTTAGAATTATATTTATCAGATTATTTTTTCCATTCACTGCAGATGATTGCCTGCCAAAACAGCATGCTCGAACTTTATTCTCGCCTTCGTAACAGTATATAAAACCATACACTTAGATGCACAAATAATAGTGAACATTTACACTTTACATTTTCCAGAGTTTTACATTTTCATTCATCAATTACCAGAAAGCATTAACATCACATAAGAATCAATAGTTTCTGAAATAAAATTCCTCTTTGCTTGCTATTTACAAATGATTTTGACATTTAAGCAAGAGAAATATCATTCATACGAACATCAGAGTTCAGTGAACTGAGATATAATACATTGACCATATTTTACACAACACAACCACAATGGATTACATTTGACAAGAAGAAATAATTACTTTTTAATTGCAGTTAAATGTATCTATCTATCTTTTTCAGAAATCACAGTAAATCTTTTTTTTTTACTATTTGATTGAATTTTTTTATTGGTAGTTTTTTTTTTTACTATATTTTTTTCTTGTTTCAGTCATTGGATGGCAGCCATGCTGGGAAATTGCCTTGAAGGAGTTTGTCAAACAAATCGATGTTAGTATTCGTTTTGAAGTCTGGTGTTTGTCCTATTAGTCTCTTTTGTTGAACTGCTGAGTTACCGAGATGTAAACAGACTTGCAGCATTTATCAAGCATCGGTGGAGAACAAACACACACAGCCATACATATACATATAATTACACATACATATATACATATACATACATATATATATACATATATATAAGCTAAATTCAAATTCAAAAAGGTATTTAAATACTACTTGCTTTAAAGAAAATCTTCTTCTTCTTCTTCTTATTATTATTATTATTATTCAGTAGTTTTATTTTTATAGCGTGCTTTCACTTCACTACCGAGCGCAGCTCTGTGTGCCTTGGGTATGTGTTGTGATTTGTTGTGATGCTCTGATGGTTTATTATTATTATTATTATTATTATTATTATTATTATTGTTGTTGTTATTGTTGTTATTATTATTATTATTATTATTATTATTATTATTATTATTATTAATGGTAAGAAAGCTTATTTGATGGTGAGCTGGCAGAGTTGTTAGCATGCTGGCCAAACAGTTAGTGGCGTTTCATGTGTCTACGTTCTGAGTTTGAATTTTGTGGGTGCAGGCGTGGATGTGTGGTAAGTAGCTTGCTTACAAATCACATGGTTCCAGGTTCATTCCCACTGCATGGCACTTTGGGCAAGTGTCTTTTACTATAGCCTTGGGCCGACCAAAGCCTTGTGAGTGGATTTGGTAGACAGAAACTGGAAGAAGCCCATACCACCGGACTGGCACTTGTTCCTGTGGCATGTAAGAAGCACCAATTGATTATGGCCGATGCCAGTACCCCATGACTGGCCCTCATGCTGGTTGCACATAAAAAGCAGCATCCAAACATGATCGATGCCAGGCCTACCTAACCAGCAACTGTGCCAGTGGCATGTAAAAAGCACCCACTACACTCTTGGAGTGGTTGGTATTAGGAAGAGCATCCAGCTGTGGAAACATTGCTAGATCAGACTGGAGCATGGTGAAGCACTGGCTCTCCAGACCTCAGTTAAGCCATCCAACTCATGCCAGCATGGAAAACAGATGTTAAACGATGATGAAAATGATGATGATGATATATGTGTGTGTGTGTGTGTGTGTGTATGTTTGTGTGTATGTTTGTGTATCTGTGTTTGCACCCTCAATATCACTTGACAACCGCTGCTGGTATGTTTATGTCCCTGTAATTTGCTTCACCACATACTGAAATTTAGAAATAGCAGTTAAAATACTATTCTTCAGCAATACTCTACAACTCACGCAGGTAAAGAGAAAAAATAACGAATCCACCCGGCTTTGATTAACTATATATGCGTTTCTGGGTTAAAGAGATGTAAAAAGATGTAAAATCATATTTCTATTCACTTATTCCCTTCTTCAGTGTAGTATTTCAATTCTAAATTTGAGAGAACTGATAATTAACATACATACTCGACCAAGCGCCATCGAATAGCCATTGAATAGCTCGACCAAGAGCCATCTTTACCTGCGTGAGTTGTAGAGTATTGCTGTCTGGGAGATATCTTACTGTAGTGGAATAGTATTTAACTGCTATTTCTAAATTTTGGTATGTGGTGTAGCAAATTTTGCTGAACCTTAATTATAATTATGCTTATAATTATAGAACTTTTGCATATATATATATAATGTAAATCAAAATGAGGGTGAAAAATTGGATATTAATTTGATAACATCAATTTTAACACCAGTGGTCTAGCATATAAAAAACTGAGATTCAGTAAATAGAATTTTATACATAAATAATTAGAGGGAACCACTATGTGGAAACCCTTATGCTAGAAGAAGATCCTCTATGGTCTCAACCACTAAGAATTGTTCACCACTAAGAATTTTCTGGAGAACAATTCTTAGTGGTTGAGACCATAGCGGATCTTCTTCTTGCATAAGGGTTTCCACATAGTGGTTTCTCTCTTATATTTATGTATATATACATGTATGTATATATATATGTGTGTATATATGTGTGTATGTGTGTATTGAATTTATTTGTAAATTTTAGTGTTTCCCACTCACTATTCGAGCGGAAAGTCATAGGTCATGCATTTTGGGATCAGCAATAAGTGTGTAAAGAAGCACAAGCAATTGAATTGAGAATGAATGATAGGAGTAAAAGAGAATTATTGAAGAAGAATTCTGGAAACTGAAATTTAAAATGGAACTAATTAAGAAAAGGAACCTTTGAAGTACTGTATCGAGGGGAATTAATTAAATTCCATGTTTTTCCCTTAAAAAAACAAAAACAAAAAAAAACTAATGATGGCTACAGAATAAATAAATAAATAAATAAAATCCTTATTTAATCTTTGCAATTTACTTTCAAAGAGAATTTTGTATTCAAAATTACTTCAGCTGTTTGCTTGGTTGAGTTGGCAATTTTTTTTTTTTTTTTTGCTGCCAATATAGTTAAGCAAGTTTCTTTGTTTTTTTTTTGCTTTTTCTTCTTTTCTTCTTTTTCGCTTTTATAGTCAATTTAGGGGGTGGGGCCAGGGGGTTGGTGGGGAGGGACTAAATGCGTTGAATTACAAGTTTCTAGTAAGTTCAGATAATTTTACAATTTGGCAATAAATGTATGAACTTGCCCTTTTGCTGGGAAAAATTTTCGGTAAAATCTTTGATAAGCAATTTCGATTTAGATAAAGATCGTCAGCATCATCACAACCACCACCACCACCACCACCATCAATCACAACTACCACAACCATCACACCACACCACCACCACACCACCACCATCACCACCACCACCACAACACACCACCACCACCACCAACACCACCACCACCACCACCACCACCACCACCACCACAACACCACCACAACACCACCAACACCACCACCACCACCACCACCACCACCACCACCACCACCAACCAACACACCACCACACCACCACCACCTCACCACCACCACACCACACCTACCACAACCATCATCACCACCACCACCACCACCATCACCACCACACCACCACCACCACCACCATCATCATCACCACCACCACCATCATCATCATCATCATTGCCGTCGTTGTCGTTGTCTTCGTCGTCATCATCATCATCATCATCATTATCATCAACAACAACAACGCAACATGCAAAGAAGTCTGGGTTTTGTCTTAAAGTACACAGATTTCTCAGCCTGTAAAATAAATTCAAAAACCACTTTTAATTTTTAAAACTGATGTGTGTTAACATATACATGCATATATGTGTATATATATATGTGTGTGTGTGAGTGTGTGTGTGTGTGTGTGTGTGTGTATATATGCGTGTTTGTATGTGCATACGTGTAAGTCTGTGTGTGTGTGTGGCAGTGTGTACTATAAAACAAATGAGTGCAGGTGTACTGAAACATATTACAGCAACTTTTGGACAGTGCCAAGTTGATGCCAGTGCTGCCTGGTGGCACATAAAATGCACCATTTGAGTGGTTGGTGTGAGGAAGGACATCCATCCATAAAAGATCAAGCCAAATCAGATTGGAGCCTGGGGCAACCTTCCAGCATGCCAGCATGGACAACAGACATTAAATGATGATGATGATGATGACATATATATATAATATATATATATATATATATAATATATATATATATATATATATATTATATATATTATATATATATATTATATATATAACGGGAAGCTTTATGAAAATAACAAAAGACGAAGGCAGGTGGAAAACAAACAAACAATTGTTATTATGGCGCTCAGGAAATATAAATAAAACAAGTCTTTAACGTTTCGAGCCTACGCTCTTCAACAGAAAGATACACAGAGAGAGAAAAACACAGAAAGAAGGAGAGAAAAAAAATGCGTGCAGTAGCTAACGAATCAACATATGAGAAGAAAATGGAGGGGATCCAGAGATAATATACATAACCTGTTAGACAACATATTATGTCTATTTATTTATTATAAACAATTATGGGAGCATATATTCATATGTAAAGATTGTGTTTTACATACATAAGTACCAGTAATTTTTAGAATAGAGAAAGAAGAACAGTTTCTTACAGCTGTTTCTGCCAAGAGGTCACAGTACTCCACATATTATTTCCATGGAAATAACATATTGCCTCGTTAGGAAATGCTAGGATGAGGAGTAAAAGCTAATATATAAAAACGTTAATGAGGCTGGTTTTTCTCCCCTGGACCAGAGGATAAAAAGCCTTTTCAGTCTCATAAAAGCCTAACCAGTAAATGAGGAGAGTGAGTTATCCAGCTGGTGGTGCTTGAAATGGACACATTTTGAGAAAATTTTTTTACAGTTATTTAACACATAAGGTTTAGCATAGTCCTTAAGAATTTTGTTTTTCTCCGTGACGTAGATTTTGCAATGGCCACTCCCATTAATATATAGGTCTGGAGGTTCTATTATTTTCCATCTGATATCACACCGAGTCCCTCGATCTTTGAGGTTCCACACATGATTGGCTAGGGATGTGATAAAAAGTCTTTCAGGTACTCTGAAGGATGACCAATGGTTGCAGAAGCATCATTTGAAAGATGTACTGGCTGATCTGATACACTTGCAAACTTGGGAGATGGCTATATTTGCACTCTTGGTATATCTCTGGTAGGCTCCAGGCCTTGGGATGCTGTTGGTAACACCGTTGCTAAAGTTGTTGTTATGGTGCAATGATCCAGTATTGTTATTGCCGTGGTTTTCGTTTCTGGTCATATGGTGGACGTTGATGCCACTGACATTAGTGTGGGTGCAACTGTGGTAACGTATGGCATGGGGCCAGTCACTCCATTAGTCATCATCATCATCATCATCGTTTAACGTCCGTTTTCCGCTCTACCACGGGTTGGACGGTTCGACCGGGGTCTAGGAAGCCAGGGGCTGCACCAGGCTCCAGTCAGATCTGGCAGAGTTTCTACAGCTGGATGCCCTTCCTAACGCCAACCACTCCGCGAGTGTAGTGGGTGCTTTTTACGTGCCTCCTGCACAGTATAGTGTTGATGATAAATGTTTGGTCATCATCTGAGGTGGTGGTCCTGGGGTCGTTGGTCCCAGACTGGTCATTATCTCTGGCTGTGGCGATTATACAGACATAATATGTGGTTAATCTGCCATTATTGCTGGTAATGCAGATAGCATGTCTAGGTGTCACCATAGCTTCGTAGACGACTGCTTCAGCCTCGCATTGGCCTCCAACTGGATCGTTATTGTATAACCTTAAAGAGCAACCTACCTCCGCCTTTGCTTTGTGGATGCTTGTTAAAATGCTTTTTATGTTAGGTGCACAACTAAAGGAGACTCCTTGGTTGTGCCACTTAAATAAATGCCCACACCTATGTGTGTGTGTGTGAAATGCTAATCTATTAATCTTGACATTGAGCAAGAAGGGTGGAACAAACCAAACGACATTTCTTTGGTGTAATTATTCAATTGTTTATTCTGACAGGGCAGCTATGTTATTAGAATGTTGTTTATTTTTGCTTAAGTCCTGCTGATTCTGCAATGTGTCTAGTGCATTGGCACCAAAAAAGTCTTTGAGAAGTAAGAATGCAATAAAACAGCCATTTTGCTTGAAAACAATTACAAAACAGACAAATAATTTTTAAACAACAGGAAAAATGGTTGTTGTAACAAAGCCGTTTTGTCTATTATTACAAGAATGTCAATGATATGTAATTAAACACTTGCAGTCAAATAATTTCGAATTGTCTTGCTCGTTAACAAGAATCTTCTTAAATATCTACTTAACAAACTAGTTTTATCCCTGCCTTGTACAAACGTCTACATTTATTGTCTTTGATGGTTTCTGCCTTGGCAACCATTCTTAATTGTTTTATTCTGACTACACTAATGATTCTTGTATAGAATCTGAATCACATACAGCATTTCATGCCCATCACCTACTTGTATCCTTGGCTGTTATACAAGCACTCCAAACACCCTTGGTTGATTTCTTACTTCAAAACTTAGCTTTAACAACTTTATCCCCATCTCCCGGTCAGTCAGATTATCCAGCCATTCTCTTACAAAGGCTATTCTCCACACATCTGCACACTGATCAACAGCCTTTCATGTTCTGAACATCAAGGTGCTTAAGCTGGTTGTTGGTCTGCAAGTTTCCTGTTAATGCTTCATTCACAGTGGGAAATGTGTTTTGCAACTGATTGATCTGCAGCAGCTAAACATCGGTGTCCGATGATAACAAGGTCTGTGCTCTCAGCAATGAGAATGCATATGATTCTACAGTCCAAAAGTGGAAGCACACAGGTACCCACAGATATCACAACTGTCTGTTGATTAGGCTGATGTAGACGCTACCCTGTGATGTCTTTCTTTTGCAGCATCGAGACATTATCGCCAGTCCTGCTTCTCATGAGGTAAGAGACCTCCACGTTGATCAATTTTGCATGAACCTCTGCTGCTCCATTTGAGGCTGCTTTTCAGTTTGGGTTTACCTTGTTTGCATGAGCCTGGTATGAGCTCACTGTACAACAGTTGTCTGGGTATAATAAAGTTGTCAATCATTCTGATGACACAGCCAGTATATCATAACTGAGCTTTCAGCAACATTGACTCAATGCTTGCTGAAGTAGCTCTGTCTAACTCTGCCAATCTAAAGAGCAACAAATTCTAAATTTGTCAGGCAGGATGCATGTCTTCTACCTCTTAAATATCAATTACTTCTTTCATCTCTTCACATAAGGATCTGCTCCAACTATGCAAATTATCCCAGTTTTTAGGGAAGCAAGATATCATATTATTATGAAATCTGGGCGTAATATATATATATATATATATGCATATTAGAGGGAATATACTATTTATCTCAAAGATTATCACAAAGTTTATTGAAGTAAAGATTGTTTGCCAGCGTAACATGGCAGTCCTAGTTTAGGACTAATGTTACTGTAATTTAGCCCAAGGAGACATCGTCTCCAGCTGGCTATATGACATGATCTGTGTCCTTATATTTTTGAACAAGGGAATCTAGCATCTTCACTCAGCTCAAAACAATATCTGCGTATCGTGATTTCCAGGTTATTTCCCTTCATCGGCACAAAATAATTGTTCAGCTAGAGGTGGCGCTGCCAAATTCCTGTTCGAAATATATAGTTTTCAATTATTCTGTGCTGATGAAGGGAAATAACCCGGAAATCGTGATACACAGATATTGTTTTGAGCTGAGTGGGGGTGCTAGATTCCCTTGTTCGAAAATATAAGGACACAGATCGTGCTGTATAGCCAGCTGGAGACGATGTCTCATGGGGCTAAATTACAGCAACATTCGTCCTAAACTAGGACTGCCATGTTATATGTTGGCAAAGAATCTTTACTACAAAGTACTGTTGCTGAATATCTCTCGTTGTGAGATTTAAAAATAGCAATTTTCTAAAGACTATTGAGTTGAGAGTAAGTGTACCAATGACCTATCAGGCTGTCTGCCTGTTGCTTTTTATTTTGACAACACAGTTACAGGAATATTTAGGACAGGAACTAGAAAAAGTGAGAAATTCTCCCTTCCTCCCTCTCTCTACTTCTCTCTTTCCTTCCCTCGCTCTGTCACCCTCCCTTTCCCCTCCTTCCTCACTTTGGCTTTCTTTCTCTTCCTCCTGCTCTCTTTCTCTCCCCTCTCCTATTCACTCTCTCCCTTTGTCTGTCCCTCTCTCTCTGCCTTCCTCTTCTCTTCCTTCCTTCCTCCTCCTCTCTCTCCCCTTCCTCTTCTCTTCTCTTCCTTCCTTCCTCTCCTCCTCTCTCTCTCCCCTTCCTCTTCTCTTCCTTCCTTCCTCCTCCTCTCTCTCCCTTTCCTCATCCTCCTCTCTCCACCCTTCTCTTCTCTTCCTTCCTTCTTCCTCCTCCTCTCTCTCCTCTTCCTCTTCTCTTCTCTTCCTTTCTTCCTCCTCCTCTCTCTCCTCTTCCTCTTCTCTTCTCTTCTCTTCCTTCCTCTTCTCTTCCTTCCTCTTCTCTTCTCTTCCTTCCTTCCTTCCTTCCTTCCTCCTCCTCCTCCTCTCTCTCCCCTTCTCTTCTCTTCTCTTCCTTCCTTCTTCCTCCTCCTCTCTCTCCCCTTCCTCATCCTCCTCTCTCCACCCTTCCTCTTCTCTTCCTTCCTTCTTCCTCCTCCTCCTCTCTCTCCCCTTCCTCTTCTCTTCCTTCCTTCCTCCTCCTCTCTCTCCCCTCATTCTTCTCTTCCTTCCTTCCTTCCTCCTCCTCCTCTCTCTCCCCATCTTCTTCTCTTCCTTCCTCACTCTCTCTCTCTCTCTCTCTCTCTCTATCACTCCTTCCTTCTCTATCTTTCTCTCCCCACCACTGCAACAACCCAGTTTATAAAAGCCATTCATGAATTGGTAAAATTCCAGATACAAGTCACATGTGGCAAACTGCCACATGTCACTTTTTATTACATGTTCTTGTTTCTGCAAAAAAAAAAAAAAAACAAAAAAAAAAATCTCTTAAATTTGAAAAATGTATAAAACGAAACAAAAAAAAATTCATTCTAAGCATTTCGTTGAAATAATCTTGTAATCTTGTTTTTCTGTTTATTCCACTTTTTTTCGGTGTGTTGTCTTGTATTGAAAACATCTCTGAGGAAATCTATAAGCAATCAATAATAAGACTATTGATGATAGTCTATTTTATTTTGTTCTATCTTTTATTAAAATTTTTTTCAGTCTTTGGATGAGGGCCAGCTTGGGCACCAAATTGAAAGGTTTTATTTATGGAACAAATTGACCTCCCAGTACATGTGGGGTGTTTTTTTAAAGTGTTTTGAATCTGGCACTTACCCTACTGATCTCTTTCGCCAAACTGTTAAGTTATGAGGATGTAAACAAACCAACATCGGTTGTCAAGGGTGGAGTGCAGTGACAAACACAGATGCAAAGACATACACATACATCATCATCATCATCATCATCATCATCATCGTCGTCATCATTTAACATCCATTGTCCATGCTGGCATGAGTTGGACGGTTTGACCAAGGCTGGCAAAGTTAGAAGAGGCTGCACCAGACTCCTGTCTGGTTTGGCATGGTTTCTACTGTTGGATGCCCTTCATAATGCCAACCACTCCGAGAGTGTAATAGGTACTCTTATGTGCCACTGGCACAGGTGCCATTTGCATGACACCACACTCAGAGAGTGTAATGGGCGCTATTACATGCCACTGGCATGGGTGCCATTTGTGTGACACCAGTATCTGCCCCGACTGTGATTCTACTTGGCTTGATGGGCCTTTTTCTCAAGCACAACATAATGCCAAAGGTCTCAGTCATTTGTCATTGCCCCCATGAGGCCCAACACTCAAAGGAGCATTTCCACATGCCTCCAGCATCAGCCACTTTGCCTCCCATCATAGACAACATATGAGCGTTCAGATTAATAGTGACAGAGAACATGTGGGGAAAAGTTGGCAGTGACATGCTGCATGTTCAATTCAGATGTTAGGATAACCTACACAGACCCTTGCGACAGACCAACGACATCAGTAATAATTTACATTATTTACATTTGACGGATATTTGTTCTCATCTTGTTTGCTGTTAACACAATGTCTCGGCTGATATACCCTCCAGCCTTCTTCAGGTGTCTTGGGGAAATTTGGATTCTCATTCCTAAGGTATTTTTCGATGTTGTTGTTATTATTATTATTATTATTATTATTATTATTATTATTATTATTATTATTATTATTATTATTATTATTATTATTATCATCATTATTATTGTTATTGTTCAGGTCACTGCTTGGAATCGACTTTGCCTTTCATCCTTTTGAGGTCAATAAATTAAGTACCAGTTAGGCACTGGGGTCGATCTAATTGACTTAATCCCTTTGTCTGTCCTTGTTTGTCCCCTCTATGTTTAGCCCCTTGTGGGTAGTAAAGAAATAAGAAACATGGTGTATGATCCATTGTCTCATCCCTGTAAGCATTCTGAAATGTGCTCAATGTCTCTGAAGCAGACTTCCCAAGTTTAACACAGAATTTCACATCAGCTCTTTGTCCCAACTTACTGTCCATGACAAAATTGCAGACTACAGTAGACATGTGATCACAGAATCACAAATTCCACAAGTTACCAAGTAAACACAGGGATGACACTCAGAACACTGTTTCATGAAAGCCACTTCTAACTCTCACTGAACATGCAACTCTGTGCCGCCATCTGTTGGCATGCTAGAGAACCAGTCCAGGAATGTTTTGATATCACCTCGTAGTTGGCATTAGGTAACAGGGAAGGTATCTTACAATTGAAAATCTGTTTTGACAAATCCTATTTGATTTATGCAAACATGAAAAAACTGGATGATGATGATGACTATCATGATGATATACATTAATAATCATTCTGTTCTATAGAATAATGGAACACTATATACCGTGACTAGAAAACAATAGTTAAATATCTAATGCATATTTAAATTATCAAACCCAAATTTATTCAAAATGAAATCTATGAACACGCATACTTATTTGCAGAATAAATTTCCCTGTTGAATGTCATGGAAGAAAAATAGCCTTAAGATGGCATCTTACCAATGATAATGTATTGAGAAATATCTCATGATCTTGTTCATTTACTCTTAAAAATATCAATTTTCAAAAAAAAAATTTGGAGAAAAGAAATAGAGAATGATGTGTCTACCAATATTTAATCAAAATCTTGACATGTAATTATGCAAATCCCAATTAAATATAAGTCTAAAATTATCATAAAAACAATTGTTATCTTAATTAACTTAGTTTAATATTTGCGCAAGGTTGACTGCTTCCATGACATTTCAAATATATTATCGTATTTATCGAGAATAAAATTATCAAATATAAACCATCATTCAGTTTTTGTTTTCTCCATATCATGATTTGCATGAGTTTGTCTTATAAATCATGTTTGCATTCACCTTATTTCAGCATAATCTTATCTGTACAAGCTTGTTTCATTCAAATCTATCTTCTCTATCTGTTATTTACCACCTCATATCATTGACTCTTCTAGATTTATCCATTATAGATCTATTAACTCTAACAACACCAATGCATCCGTCTTTCACACTTACAACAGGGGCTCTAATATATGGAGTCAGACAACGGAAAACAGAACACAATGAATTCAACATTTTTCAGTATTTTGAGAAATTTCTCAGTATTTTGTGTTCTGATCGTTGTAAGTTTTAATTTGTCCATAATCACACAAAGAATCGATAAAATATTTATTTCCTTATTGCCCACAAGGGGCTAAACATAGAGTGGACAAACAAGGACAGACAAAGCGATTAAGTTGATTATATCGACGTCAGTGCATAACTGGTACATAATTTATCAACCCCAAAAGAATGAAAGGCAAAGTCGACCTCGGCGGAATTTGAACTCAGAACGTAACGGCAGACGAAATACCGCTAAGCATTTCACCCAGCATGCTAACGGTTCTGCCAACTCGCTGCCTTCAGTTTCTTATTTCTTTACTACCCACAAGGGGCTAAACATAGAGGGGACAAACAAGGACAGACAAAGGGATTAAGTCGATGATATCGACTCCAGTGTATAACTAGTACTTATTTAATCAACCCCGAAAGAATGAAAGGCAAAGTCGACCTCAGCGGAATATGAACTCAGAATGTAATGGCAGACGAAATACCGCTGAGCATTTCGCCCAGCATGCTAATGCTTCTGCGAGCTCACCACCTTAAAAATCAATAAAATATCATCGCCATCATCCTCATCATCATTTAACATCCATATTCTGTGCAGGTTTGGTTTGGATGGTTCAACAGGATCCAATCGGTCTAAGCACTGCATTGTTCTCTTCTGTCTGCTTTATCGTGGTTCCAATGGCTGGATGCTCTTTCTAAGGCCAACTATTTTACAGCTTGTACTGGAGTCTCCTTTCATGCCACTGGCACTATTGCAGACACCATGCAGCTAGCAAGACTATGAACAATGTATGGTGGTAGTGGTCATGGAAGGGGTAATTAAATATAATATGGTATGACGGTAATATAATGATTTCATACAGCTTGTTAATAATCTCTTCCATTTTCTTTACAAAGATTGGATCTATGTGGTCTGATCAATAAGTATCCGGACTGTTGCTATAGTAACGCAGCTAAATCATGCAGAGTAAAGGCACTTGACACAGATTGACCTTAAACTCTGCTGTACATGTGCACTAAGTTTTATCCTTCTAGCTCTCCTCTGCTGTTTACTACAGTGCTTAGTAGGAAGGTGTGTAGCATGTGATCATTTCACTGACCATGACAGAGGAAGTTGAGCAGAGAATCTGGATCAAATTTTGGCAAAAGTTTGGTGATACCTGCTCAGAGGTCTATGCAAAGTTCTCATAAAGTTTTCCTCATTCTTGACACGATTGAGATCTTGTCCAACTGAAACCCAAGTGAACTTTTGGTCAGCTAAAAGCAGTTTTAGCACAAACTTGGCAAACATGCGTCTGATACCCAAATCTTCAATGATAATAGACTGAACTGTAACTAATCTGCACATCCTCTGATAACTCATGGATCGTGATTCAACAATCTCCCCTCGCAGCTGCACGCATATCTGTGATGTTTTTCTCAGTTCTGCTGGTTGTGATTCTCCCAGAATATTCGTCAATATCAACAGACTCTCTGCTCAACTTTCTATGTCATGGTCAATGCGACGATCACACGCTACACACTTTCCTTCCAAGCACTGCTGTAAACAGCAGAGTTCAACATCAATCTGTACCAAGCAGCTTTACTCTACATTCTTTAGTTTCGTTACCATGGCAACAGTCTTGATACTTATCGATCAGACCTGTCAACTTATTGATCAGACCTGGTACTTATTGATCAGATATGTCAAGAAGAATTTATGTTTATACTTTACCAAGGCTTCTGCCTAAATTTGAACCATCTCATTCTGATACCCAGTTTAGAAACACAGCTTAATTATATATTTCTTTACTACCCACAAGGGGCTAAACACAGAGAGGACAAACAAAGACAGACAAATGGATTAAGTCGATTATTTAACCCCAGTGTGTAACTGGTACTTATTTAATTGACCCCGAAAGGATGAAAGGCAAAGTCAACCTTAGTGGAATTTTAACTCAGAACATAACGGCAGACACAATACCTATTTCTTTACTACCCACAAGGAGCTAAACACAGAGAGGACAAACAAGGACAGACAAACGGATTAAGTCGATTAGATCGACCCCAGTCTGTAACTGGTACTTATTTAATCGACTCTGAAAGGATGAAAGGCAAAGTCGACCTCAGCGGAATTTGAACTCAGAACATAACGGCAGACGAAATACTGCTACGCATTTGGCCCGGCGTGCTAACGTTTCTGCCAGCTCGCCGCCTTGCTTAATTATATTTCTATAAATTATATTTCTATAATAAGTAAGGCCAGCCCCTTGAACTTAAGAACATCATGATAAAAGGCATGAAATGCTTACGTAGATGTTTTTCAAGTAATCAATATTGATCAGCAAGCAAAGGGAGCAGATTTATAAGAAACATTGCATATATCCCTCTCTCCTCACTTCTCTTCGCATCATAAATTGAGGGGCCACTCAGACACCTCATCACCATTTTCATATTTCTCCAGTTCACGATTATAAAAAGCTGGAGTATTGAACCTGCAAACAGAGTCACCTCAGGGTTTACAACGGAATCTATCATTTAGTTCCATAAAAGGTTATTCTCCTTTTCTTTTACTTGTTTTGCCTAACATACATTGTTCGTTATGCAAAGGTAATTAATCTTGCAAATGTAATTAATCTTGTGCTATCATGCTGACACAAATACCTATCTATATACATACACATGTCTCTCTTCGCTATAATTATTTACCTTATTCTGTTTATAATAACCAACAGAACACATAACAGAATTAATTAAAACATTATTTCTATCTCATGCAGTTAACCTTTAAATATCACATACACGATAATGCCTTTTATACATGATAATGCCTTTTATACACGATAAAGTCTTTTATACACGATAAAGTCTTTTACACATGATAATGCCTTTTATACATGATAAAGTCTTTTATACACGATAATGCCTTTTATACATGATAAAGTCTTTTATACACGATAATGCCTTTTATACATGATAATGCCTTTTATACATGATAAAGTCTTTTATACACGATAAAGTCTTTTACACATGATAATGCCTTTTATACACGATAAAGTCTTTTATACACGATAATGCCTTTTATACATGATAATGCCTTTTATACATGATAAAGTCTTTTATACACGATAAAGTCTTTTATACACGATAAAGTCTTTTACACATGATAATGCCTTTTATACATGATAATGCCTTTTATACACGATAATGCCTTTTATACACGATAATGCCTTTTATACATGATAAAGTCTTTTATACACGATAATGCCTTTTATACACGATAATGTCTTTTATACACGATAATGCCTTTTATACATGATAATGCCTTTTATACACGATAATGCCTTTTATACACGATAATGCCTTTTATACACGATAATGCCTTTTATACACGATAATGCCTTTTATACATGATAAAGTCTTTTATACACGATAATGCCTTTTATACACGATAATGTCTTTTATACATGATAATGCCTTTTATACATGATAATGCCTTTTATACATGATAAAGTCTTTTATACACGATAATGCCTTTTATACACGATAATGCCTTTTACACATGATAATGCCTTTTATACATGATAATGCCTTTTATACACGATAATGCCTTTTACACATGATAATGCCTTTTATACATGATAAAGTCTTTTATACACGATAATGCCTTTTATACATGATAATGCCTTTTATACATGATAAAGTCTTTTATACACGATAATGCCTTTATACACGATAATGCCTTTATACACGATAATGCCTTTTATACACGATAATGCCTTTTATACACGATATGCCTTTTATACACGATAATGCCTTTTATACATGATAATGCCTTTTATACATGATAAAGTCTTTTATACATGATAATGCCTTTTATACACGATAATGCCTTTTATACACGATAATGCCTTTTATACACGATAATGCCTTTTATACACGATAATGCCTTTTATACATGATAAAGTCTTTTATACACGATAATGCCTTTTTACACGATAATGCCTTTTATACATGATAATGCCTTTTATACACGATAATGCCTTTTATACACGATAATGCCTTTTATACACGAAATGCCTTTTATACATGATAATGCCTTTTATACATGATAAAGTCTTTTATACACGATATGCCTTTTATACACGATAATGTCTTTTATACATGATAATGCCTTTTATACATGATAATGCTTTTATACATGATAAAGTCTTTTATACACGATAATGCCTTTTATATACACGATAATGCTTTTACACATGATAATGCCTTTTATACATGATAATGCCTTTTATATACACGATAATGCCTTTTACACATGATAATGCCTTTTATACATGATAAAGTCTTTTATACACGATAATGCCTTTTATACATGATAATGCCTTTTATACATGATAAAGTCTTTTATACACGATAATGCCTTTTATACACGATAATGCCTTTTATACACGATAATGCCTTTTATACACGATAATGCTTTTATACACGATAATGCCTTTTATACACGATAATGCCTTTTATACATGATAATGCCTTTTATACATGATAAAGTCTTTTATACATGATAATGCCTTTTATACACGATAATGCCTTTTATACACGATAATGCCTTTTATACACGATAATGCCTTTTATACACGATAATGCCTTTTATACATGATAAAGTCTTTTATACATGATAATGCCTTTTATACACGATAATGCCTTTTATACATGATAATGCCTTTTATACATGATAATGCCTTTTATACATGATAAAGTCTTTTATACACGATAATGCCTTTTATACACGATAATGCCTTTTACACATGATAATGCCTTTTATACATGATAATGCCTTTTATACACGATAATGCCTTTTATACATGATAATGCCTTTTATACATGATAAAGTCTTTTATACACGATAATGCCTTTTATACACGATAATGCCTTTTACACATGATAATGCCTTTTATACATGATAATGCCTTTTATACACGATAATGCCTTTTATACATGATAATGCCTTTTATACATGATAATGCCTTTTATACATGATAAAGTCTTTTATACACGATAATGCCTTTTATACATGATAATGCCTTTTATACACGATAATGCCTTTTATACATGATAATGCCTTTTATACACGATAATGCCTTTTATACACGATAAAGTCTTTTACACATGATAATGCCTTTTATACATGATAATGCCTTTTATACACGATAATGCCTTTTATACACGATAATGCCTTTTATACACGATAATGCCTTTTATACATGATAAAGTCTTTTATACACGATAATGCCTTTTATACACGATAATGTCTTTTATACACGATAATGCCTTTTATACATGATAATGCCTTTTATACACGATAATGCCTTTTATACACGATAATGCCTTTTATACACGATAATGCCTTTTATACACGATAATGCCTTTTATACATGATAAAGTCTTTTATACACGATAATGCCTTTTATACACGATAATGTCTTTTATACATGATAATGCCTTTTATACACGATAATGCCTTTTATACATGATAATGCCTTTTATACACGATAAAGTCTTTTATACATAATAATGTCTTTTATACATGATAATGTCGTTTATCTTTTACGTGTTTCAGTCATTAGACTTTGCCCATGCTGGGGCACTGCTTTGAAGAATTTTTTGCTGAATGGATCAATTCCAGTACTAAATTTTATTTATTTATTCATTTTTTAAAAATTTGGTACTTTTCTGTTGGACACTTTTGCCCAAACACTGAGGTATGGGGATTTAAACACACCAGCACCGATTGTCAGACAGTGGTGGGGGACAAACACAGACACAAACACACACACACACACACACACACACACACGCGCACACACACATAGATTATATCTCTTTCCATGTACCACCTTCATTCACAGAAAATTTATTACCTGTACAGCAATGGATACCATCTACAGACTGAAACAAATAAAAAAAGGTAAAAAAAAAAGGAATAGGCACAGATATGGCGAAGAAACCACAAGGTTTTGTGTTCAGTCCCGCTGCGTGGCACCCTGGGCAAGGGTCTTTTTTGATAGCCCTTGGTTGACCAAAGATTTGTGAGTGAATTTGATCAACAGAAACTGTGCGAATTCTATTTTATATATGTGTGTGTTTGTATGTGTGTGTGTGTGCGTGTGTATTTGTATTTTCCCTCCTGCTCCACTCCGCCCCACCATTACTTGACAACCAATGTTGGTTTGTTTACTTCCTAATGACTTAAAAGTTCAGGAAAAGTGACTGACAGGATAAGTACCAGACTTTAAACAAAACCTAAGGACAGGGGTCAGTTCCTTTGACAGAAACCTTCAGGGCAGTGTCCCTGCATTTGCTACAGTCCAGTGAGCAAAACCAGTAAAATACAGAAAATTCTAAATTAGACAAATATTTCTCTTAATCTTCCGAGCCACCTCCTAACCTCGAGGCTGTTTCAATCACTCGCTTCACTTTTAGTATTAATTAAGTCCTTAGACAAACAAAACTATTTACAATCTCACAAAATCTATTGGGACAACCCATAACATGTTAAATCAATATACACTCTTTAAACAGTATTAAATTAAAATAACTATGCACATTATCATTATTTATACATCATACACACATAACACTTCTTGTTCGAGTCGGTGGATTTGTTTGTTTTACGAGTGCAGGCAGCATCTATGAAATGCTTTGGTTTCCTGTCACAGACTGAGATTCCCATTGTATATTTGTGATTCTGTTTCTTTCGCTTGAACTGTCCAAACAATATTGACGCTCGACGGGTTATTATTATGACTTTATTTCATTATTGACGCCGCCACAAGACCAAAGGCTGTATCTTCGTATTTGTTTGTGCTACATTCAGGGGAAATAGCATCTGGGAATTCCCACTAGGCTGTCTTTTTAATTGAAATTAAGCCTCGTTTCATAAACCAGAACTGTCTGTTCCATGGCAAAATAAGGAATACATTGAGACTACAACTTCTCAATCATTTCATCATCATTATTAAGTTCCATCTGTTCTCAGCAGGTTGAATATCAAGGATCTCCATTCAGATCTTTTCTCTGCCATTCTTACACATTTATCATAATATAATAAGTCCAGTCCTTGATGTAACCAAATCAGTTTGATTTAAGCTTTCCTCCCAAGCATTTACAATTCATTTTCCCTTCTAGTAAAAGCCTTCCTATATTTTCTTCTCTCACTATGTGACCAGAATACTTTAGATTTCAGTTTTCTTAATAGTTCAAAGTAATAATCTTTTTTGTATTTGGCAGTTCCAGTGCTTCATTAGTTTTATGTTTTGTCCAAGATATTCTTAACATTCTTCTCAATGTCCCCAGCTCAAAACCTTCGAGTTTATCAAATAGAATTTTCATCAATGTCCTTCACCATATCATAGTTTAGTCTAGTCCTTGATGTAATCAAACCAGTTTGTTCCAGGTCTTCCTCTCAGGCATTTACCATTTACCTTTCCTTCTAGTAATACGTTTTGTACACCTTATGCTCTTATTATCTGACCAAAGTACCTTAGCATCTTTTTTACTTAATCTTATTTCAAATATTCTCTCATAATGATATTCATAGCATGGGTCTTTCCATGGCCCTTTGCATTACAGCCAATCAGTGTTCTCTCCTCTTCATGGTAGCCCATATCACACTTGCATATATATTTCTTTACTACCCAGAAGGGGCTAAACACAGAGGGGACAAACAAGGACAGACAAACGGATTAAGTCGATTACATCAACCCCAGTGCATAACTGGTACCTAATTTATCGACCTTGAAAGGATGAAAGGCAATGTCAACCTAATAATAAAAGTAATAATAATAATAATAATAATAATAATAATAATAATAATAATAATAAATACAAAAGATGTAGCATGAAATACAAAAGATGTGGTTTGAAATATAAAAGATGTGGCATCTTAAAATGAAAACTGTTCCTGTTATTGTAGGTGCTCTAGGTATAATAAAAAGGATGTCAGAAGCATCTAGATAAGATCCCGGGAGAACCATGTCTCGCAGAAATCCAAAAGATTGTGTTGACAAAAACTGACCACATCCTTAGAAAAACCCTATCCATTTAAATGTCTGTGTTGTATTACATGAAAATATTTCACTACTTTCCCTCTATAACATCTTTTATCCTTCACTCACCCCAAGACACTGGGCGTGTCTCAGCAAGTGGCTGTAACAAACACAGAGATTAAAAGTAAAAGTGACAATAATAATAATATTGGTTTCATATTTTGGCACAAGGTCTGAAATTTTGGGGGCTGGGGTAAGTTGATTACCCCAGTATTCAACTGGTACTTATTTAATTGACACTGAAAGGATCAAAGGCAAAGCTGACCTCAGCAGAGTTTGATCTCACAATGTAAGAATGGACAGAAAGCCACTGAGTATTTTGTCTGCCTGCCAAGCTAACAATTCTTATTACTTTATTGCTCACAAGGGGCTAAACATAGAGGGGACAAACAAGGATAGACAAAAAGATTAAGTTGATTACATCGACCCCAGAACATAACTAGTACTTAATTTATAGACCCCGAAAGGATGAAAGGCAAAGTCAACCTCGGTGGAATTTGAACTCAGAACGTAATGGCAGGTGAAATACCCACAAGGGGCTAAACACAGAGAGAACAAACAAAGGCAGACAAATGGATTAAGTCGATTATATCGACCCCAGTGCATAACTCGTACTTATTTTATTGACCCCGGAAGGATGAAAGGCAAAGTCGACTTTGGCAGAATTTGAACTCAGAACGTAGTGGCAGACGAAATACTGCTAAGCATTTCACCTGGCATGCTGACATTTCTGCCAGTTCACCAACAACAGCAACAAGAGGAGGAGGAGATAGATGAAAAAGAAAAAAGGGGCAGATAAAGAAGAAGAAGGGAAGGAGGAGGAGAAAAGAAAGAAGGTAACAGAAGGGTAGAAGTGGGAGAAGAAGAAGAACAACAACAACAACAGCAATAACAAGAAGAACTTTTCCCACTGCTGCTTTCTAAACTAGAGGATGTATAACCTCACCAAGTGACTTCTACAGATCAATAAAAAGTTATTGGTTTTGCCTTTCATTTACTATTTACAGCTGTAGCACCAAAAATTACAACGGAGATTAACTTTTAATCTTAAATTAATTAGATTATTTTATAATTAATTATACTTTGTCCACAGCCTGTTTAATTTATATTAATAATTTCTTTCTTTATTCTATCTATTTTCAACCATTCCTTTTTGATGTAATATGGAAATTCCAGTTTGCTAATGACAGCTTTGATATTAGTTTCTGACACCAGTAAAAGTGTTGAATGGAGACTCAGCGGGTGAGAATAAAGGCTGTTGTTGCAGTAGGACTGAAGATATTACTGGTACCTAATTTGTTAATCCCAAACTATTAGATGAAAGCAGCCACAGTCAAATTCATCATCATCATCGTCATCATTGTCACCTCTATCATCATCACTGTAATAATTTAATGTTTGGCTTCCGTGTGGTGGAATCAATCTCTTTAAACTTAAGGGCTTAGAGGGATCTTCTTAAGCACACAGCTTGCTATATTTTGGTAGGGTGTGTGGTTAAAAAGACAACTTTGGAGCCACATGGTTCCAGGTTCAGTCTCACTGCATGGTTGCATGGCACCTTGAACAAATGTCTTCTGCTATAGCCTGGGAGTGACCAATGTGTTGTGAGTGAATTTGGTCGAAGGAAATTGTATGGCAGTCCATTATGTGTGTGTGTGTGTGTGTGTGTATATATATAAGTTCAGCAACAATTTAGATTCAAATGAATATGGTACTTAATTTAGATGCACCAGAATTTTGTATGGTCTTATCCATAAAATACAACTTTTAATAAAATGATGTAGTGCGAAACAATTGTACCAAATTACTGGAGTCATTCTTGTTGCTTATTTTGCGTGTATATATATATATATATGCCCTTCCTAATGCCAACCACTCCACGAGTGTAGTGGGTGCTTTTTACGTGTCACTGGCACACAAGCCAGTCAAGCAGGCCTGACACTAATCAATTTCGAATAGAGCTTTTTATGTGCCACTGGCACAGGAGCCAGTCAGTGGGTACTGGTATCGGCCACATTCAGATGGTACTTTTTACATGCCTGCAGCATGGGAGCCAGTCAGGCAGACCTGGAATCGACCACATTCTGATGGTGCTTTGTGCCACTGGTACAGGAGTCAGTGAGGCAGACCTGGCTTTGACCACGTTGGGATGGTGCCTTTTACATGCCACCGGCACAGGTATAATGATGATGATGATGATGATGATGTATTAAACAGTAAGGGCTGAGCTCAATCTGTTTCAGCTAACCACTGGTATTGTCTCGGTAACTCATTAATCGAACAAGCTGAACGTATATATATATATATTATATATATATATATATATATATATATATATATACATATATATATATATATATATATTATATATATATATATATATATATATATATATAATATGTACATATCTATATATATATATATATATATATATATATATATATATATATATATATATATGGAATACACTGCACTCTTCCTTTAAAGAAAAATTGTTCCAATATACCACAACGTTTGAACCTTTTGGACTTTCTAAACTTTTTTGTACTTTCTACTTTTTCCTATTGTCGTTTCTCTCTCTCCCTGTTTATTTCTGTGTTCCTTTCTGTTGAAGAGCATAGGCTCAAAATGTAAAGCTAATACATATATATATAATATGTACATATCTATATATATATATACACACATATACAAAAATACTTACATATATATATGTGTGTGTGTCTGTGTGTGTGTGTGTGTGTATATATGTATATATTATGACACCCTTGCTTCTAATCTCTGTCTCAGCGAAGCACAAATGGCTCAGGAGCCCAGGTACAGAATCACATAGCTCCGAGGAGAGGTCAGAACTTAAAGGGTTAAAATTTCCAAAGATTTGAGCAAAATCATAAATCTGATAAAGAGAGATAAAGAAAACCTGAATCAACTTTATTGTATGTTCAGCAATTTATTTTATTGGTATAGAAAGAAACAACATAGATCTGTTTCCCAAACAGGATATGAAATTAAAGTAGAGAGGGAGGAAATTTAAATTAAAACAAAAAAGAAAATTATAAAACTTCGTTACTTTAGTATTGAGCTTTATCACTCGCTTCTGTCTGGAATGCACTTGCTTTTCATAACATTAATATCTGAAGATGATTTCGCTTGGTAAAAACGACTTTATTCAGTTTACGCAACAAATTTATTTTCAGATAAATCACCATTAGGTAAATAATTTCATTTGTATGGTGATATATTTTATTTCAACAATTTAAAATACATATTAAGTTTATTTACATTTCTTTTTGTTTTATATTTATTTTTATTTGTGTGTGTATTATTACTTTTTTTCTTTTACATTTAAATGAATTTCATAAATCTGAAATATATCATTGGTTTTTACAAAAACCTGATGAAAAGAATCGTAAACAAGACGCAATAGAAACATATTTCTAAGTAAGTTTTTCACATAACTGACAACACTAAATCTAAACTATCCAATATATATTAAATTATTGCTAGAACTGATTACATGAAAGAATATTATTCAAATAAATCCACCCACAAAATAACAAACAAAAAAAACACATCAAAACCATTTGACAAACTCTGAATCAAAGGTGTTTCTTATTTACTTTGTAATGAGATCAACTTAGTTTGAACTAACTTTGAGTCTTGAGAATATGCTTCTTCACACACACGCATGCAACAGGCTTTCAGTTTCTTGTTTCTTTATTGCCCACAAGGGGCTAAACATAGAGAGGACAAACAAGGACAGACAAATGGATTAAGTCGATTACATCGACCCCAGTGAGTAACTGGTACTTAATTTATCGGCCCTGAAAGGATGAAAGGCAAAGTTGACCTCAGTGGAATTTGAACTCAGAATATAACGGCAGACGAAATACCAATAAGCATTTTGCTCGGCTTGCTAACGATTCTGCCAGCTCGCCACCTGTTTTAGACTTTGACAATTTTTGATATCTTGGCGTCTGAAGCAGGAGATATGATAGTTTGGACAAAAGAACTGGCTATTGCCAGCAAAAATAAATATTGTAAAACATGCTTTTGGCCAAATTTGGACATATAGCAGTTTAACATTATAGCAACGATATATTTCATCACAAAACCAGTCATTTAGAATTCCATTTGCCTTTTGCCATTCATCAAAAGATGCAAGCAAGGCTGTGAGGTTAAGAACTTCATTTCTCATCTATGTGGTCTTGGGTTCAGTTCCACTGCATGGCACATTAGACAAGTACCTACTACGACAGTCCCAGGTTGACTAAGGCCTTGTTAGTGAATATGATAGACGGAAAGTGATAGAGGCCCATCATCATCGTTTAACGTCCGTTTTTCCGTGCTAGCATGAGTTGGATGATTTGACTGAGGACTGGTGAACCAGATGGCTGCACCAGGCTCCAATCTGATCTAGCAGAGTTTCTACAGCTGGATGCCCTTCCAAACACCAACCACTCCGAGAGTGGAGAGTGCAGTGGGTAATTTTATGTGCCACCAGCACAAGGGCCAGTCAGATGGCACTGGCAATGGCCATGCTCAAATGGTGTTTTTTATGTGCCACCTGCACAGGAGCCAGTTCAGTGGCACTGGCAATGACCTCGCTTGAATATTTTTTCACGTGCCACCAGCACAAGTGCCAGTAAGGCGACACTGGTTACAATCATTCTCGAATGATGCTTTTTACGTGCCACCGGCATGTGTATGTATTGTATATAGGAATATGTGTGTGTTTTGGTCTCCTTTGTGTGACGTCATGTGATAGCTACAAACAAGCATCATGTAATACATGATGCTCATGTTCAATCTTCCTTGGGAACATTTCTAGCCACGGGAAAAAAAATTACCTTCTTTGGAGACAGTTGAGGGTTGGCAACAGGAAAGGCATCCGACCACATAAAATCTACCTCATGCAAATTACATCTGGTCCATGCAAGTACGGAAAAGCAAGCATTGAACTGATAATGACGATGATGACGACAACAACGACAATGATGATGATGATAATGTTGATTGCATCCTTGTTCAGCTTTTTTAATTAACGAATTACTGGGACAATACCAGTGTTTTGTTGCAGTATTATACTCTACCACTAGAGATTAGATCAATGGGTTTCTAGCTAATGCTCTCTATGTATGCTTGCTTGCTTGAGACAGCATTCACCCGGGGTGGGTTGAGCTGGCTTCATTCATCCTCAATGCTGCATCTTTCACAAACACCGACCAGGCCTGGCGATTTGAAGCTAACAACCGCGTGATCTCCAACCACTCCTTATTCCAGTGGCAAACACCGTAGACATGGGGTCGTAGGTTGGGTTCCAGATCAGCCTTGACTGTCATCAGCCAGGTTTTTCATTGTCCACCACATTGCTTTCGCCAACCCTGAAGGGGTGCTGGGGCAATTGCTTTGTAGATGAATTCTCCTTGATGATGACGGAGGGCATGATCCAGCCAACGCAGACGTCTCGTTAGGATGACTTGTCGGAGGGAGGTGACTTTGCACTGGTGTCGCACTGAAGGATGTGGCGTAGACAGAGGTGATCGAAAGATTCTAGTTGCTTACTATCTTCCACCCTTATCAGCCATGACGCACTGCTGTAAAGGAGAATCGTTCGCACTAGTGCTTGTAGATCCGTACTTTGGTGGTGCGTCAGATCTCAGATCTTGACCAGAGTTGTGCATTGAGTCCTTGTCTTTATGGTATATTTTATCTTCTCTGACAGATGTTTATAAGATATATTCTTTAATAACAGCGTAAGTTTCAGTATCATAGTCTTTGTTTCCAATTAAAGAATGATGATGATGGTAGTGGAAAATGATGATGGTAATGATGATGATGATGGTGATAATGACGATGGTGGTGGTGATGGTGGTGGTAGTGATGGTGGCGGTGGTGGTGGTGATGATGATGGTGATGATGGTGATAATGACGATGGTGGTGGTGATGGTGGTGGTAGTGATGGTGGCAGTGGTGGTGGTGATGATGATGATGATGATGGTGATAATGACGATGGTGGTGGTGATGGTGGTGGTAGTGATGGTGGCGGTGGTGGTGATTGTGGTGATGGTGGTGGTGGTGGTGATTGTGGTGATGGTGGTGGTGGTGGTGGTGGTGGTGGTGGTGGTGGTGGTGGTGGTGTGATGGTGGTGGTGGTGGTGACAAATGATGACTGTGATGGTGATAACAACGATGATGATGGTAGTGGTGATAATGACGATGGTGGTGGTGATGGTGATAATGATGGTGCTGACAGCAACGGCAATAACGATGACGATAACGACAGTGGAAATAATATTTGATTACATTTTATTGCCGTTAATGAGATGTTGAAGTTTGACTTTTCCCACTCAGTTATTTAAGCAAAGAAACGAAAGATGGAGGAGTTTGAGCAGAAGGACAAAACCTAACCAACAACAACAACAACAACAACAAAAGCATAAACAGCAACAGGAAAACTAACAGCAATAAACACAACAATAAAGATGATAATGACCTTCGTTTATTAGCTTGTAGCACATCAAATTCTCGAGGGAATATTAAAGTATTTGTCTATTGCTAACCAGGACAAAGCGCTATTTCAGATATGGCTGCTTAAATAATAATAAGCCGTCCTTACGTCTATCATTATACACAGAAACCTCAACAAAATGGCCAATTTATTTTAAATTGAAAGACAAATAGTCAAAGTATAGCATAAATAACAAATCTGGTTAGTGGCTGTCAGGACATAGTACCATTAAAAAATTCTAGGCTTCCAAAAATTGGTCAGCCTTACTCTCAAAGTGTCTTGGCACCCTTTCCTTTTTATGGCCCTTTTATTGTTCCCTTTTCTGTCTTTTCGTGTTTTATTCTGTGTAATATGTTTGTTATTTCTAGGTTTTATTGCTGTCTTTCATTACTTGGCCAACATGGTTGCTTTTTGCCCCATTTTTTAACCTTTTCTGCTGTGTTGTAGTGAGTCTGACACTGTACACAATAAGTTCAATATCATTATTATTATTATTATATTATTATTATTATTATTATTATTATTATTATTATTATTATTAGATGGCAAACACTGAGTTGAGTTAACCCTTTCATTATTTATTTTGAGATGCTCTGTGTTTCTTTCGATTGATTTTAAATATAACAAAGAATTTTGTAAAATAACTTAGTTATCATTAAACTAGTGTTAGGAACATAAATTGTGAATAAAGTTTGCTGGAAGATTTTAATTCAAAACTTTTGAAATGAGACATTTGTACTCAGAGCCAGAGCTGGTTTCAGCAGGGTTGTTATCGAAAGGGTTAAAAATATCATGGTGACTTTAATCCTTTTGTTACCATATTTCTATTGAGATGCTCTGTGTTTCTTTCAATTAATTTTAAATATAACAAAAAATTTAGTAAAATAACTTAGTTACCATTAAGCTAGTGTTAGGAAACATAAATTGTGGCTAAGGTTTGGTGAAAGATTTTGATTCAAGACTTATGAAAACAAGACATGTGTCCTCAGAGCCAGAGGTGGTTTAAGCTGGGTTCATATCAAAAGGGCTAAAATATCATGGTGACTTTAAACATTTTATTACCATATTTATTTTGAGATGCTCTGTGTGTCTTTTAATTAATTTTAAATATAAGAAAGAGTTTTGTAAAATTATGTAGTTATCATTAAGCTAGTGTTAGGAACATAAATTGTGGCTAAGGTTTGGTGAAAGATTTTGATTCGAAACTTATGAAAATAAGACATTTGTACTACAGAGCCAGAGGTGGTTTCAGCCAGGTTGGTATCGAAAGGATTTTTTTTTTAAAGACTCCGCCGGTTACGACGACGAGGGTCCCAGCTGATACGATCAACGGAACAGCTTGCTCGTGAAATTAACGTGCAAATGGCTGAGCATTCCACAGACACGTGTACCCTTAACGTAGTTCTCGGGGATAATCAGCGTGACACAAAGAGTGACAAGGCTGACCCTTTGAAATACAAGTACAACTCATGTTTGCCAGCTGAGTGGACTGGAGCAACGTGAAATAAAGTGTCTTGCTCAAGGACACAACGCGTCGCCGGGAATCGAACTCACAACCTTACGATCATGAGCCGAATGCCCTAACCACTAAGCCATGCGCCCTCACTCGAAAGGATTAAACAGAGAAGCAATAAACAAAATAAAATCTCAACAATGGTTGAGAAGTTCAGGACTCAAAGCAGAGACTGAAAGACTTTTAATTGTGGCACAAGATCAAAGCCTCCTCATCAGAAACCACAAGAAGCACATAATATTCTTTTATTCTTTTACTTGTTTCAGCCATTTGACTGCGACCATACTGGAGCACTGCCTTTAGTCGAGTAAATCGACCCCAGGACTTATCCTTTGTAAGCCTTATTCTATTGGTCTCTTTTGCCAATACGGGGACGTAAACACACCAGCATTGGTTGTTGAGCGATGTTGGGGGGGGGGACAAACACAGACACACAAGCATATACACAATGGAGAAAAATACAATAGATAACTGCAGAATATGTGGTGACAGAGAAGAAACAATAAATTATATTGTCTCTGGTTACCCGTTTCTGGTTAAGAATAAATAAACCTGCAGACATGACAAAGTTGGGGCCTATATACACTGGAAGCTATGCCAACACTATGCAATGACAACAGAAAAAAGATGGTATAGGTGTATCCCAGAAAAGGTCTCAAAAAGTAACAAAGCAATTATACTCTGGGCTTTGCCAATACACTCAGATAGAGATCAAGGATAATAGGCCAGATATTGTTGTCAGAGATCATCAAGAAACAAAAATTGCCTTCTAAACTCAACAAATAACAATTTATCTCTAAAAGAAATGGAGAAACTCTCAAAGTACCAAGATCTGAAATTAGAAATAACCTGAATGTGGAGCCTAAAAACAGAAACAATTCCTATCATAGTAGGTGCATTAGGTATGATTAAAAACATTCAGACAAATACATAACAAAAACACCATACCGAAAATAGCACTACTAGGCTCTGCACACATCCTACATAGAGCATTTTGTATACAGTGAAAATAAGAACATCACTACAAACTACAACACATACCCAAGGCACATAGAGCTGTGCTTGGTAGTGCACTGAAAGCACATGGTAAAAATAAGACAACATGAATGATAATAATAATAATAATAGCACGAACTTCCAACTTGTTGTCTCTTGAGGTCTCTGGGTGAGACTTGGAGCCAACTTGTACAAATGTAAAGCAAAAGTCAAACATAATAATGATAATAATAATAATAATAATAACAATAGTTTCAAATTTTTCCACAAGGGCAGCCCTTTTGGGGGAGGGGATGAGTCAATTACATCGACCCCAGTGTTCAACTGGTACTTATTTTATTGACCCTGAAAAGATGAAAGGCAAAGTCAACCTCAGTGGAATTTGAACTCAGAATGTAGTGACGGGCGAAATACTGCTAAGCATTTTGTCCAGCACACTAACAATTCTGCCAGCTCACCACCTTAATAACAATAATAATAATAATAATCCTTTCTACTATAGGCACAAGGCCTGAAATTTTGGTGAAGGAGACTAGTCAATTACATTGACCCCAGTTTTTCAAGGTACTTAATTTATCAACCCCCGAAAGGATTAAAGGCAAAGTCGACCTTGGTGGAATTTAAATTCAGAATGTAAATACAGTAGTACATCTCCAGAGATAGAAGCTGTGCAAAGGCAATAATAATAGAAGTCACTTGTCCAAGGTGCCACACAGTGGGACTGAACCTGGAACCATGTGGTTGGGAAGCAAGCTTTTTACCACACAGCCACTCCTGTGCCTACATGAATAAAAATAAATCCTTACTGAAATTTTTGCAAATTTTCACTGTAACCTCAGAGTGGCGGTCATATCAGGATGGGCTCATAGGGTTTGAAGGGTTAAAGATAGATGAAGCGCTACTAAGCATTTAGTCTGGTGTACTAATGATTCTACCAGCTCATTACCTTAATAATTAGCATTTATTTTTTTTAATGGAATATCTATTTCTGTATAATAACAATCCAAACTTGAATACATGCATAAGCCTGAAAATTCACTGATCTAAGCATATACATGCATTCACACACACACATGCATGTATGCATATGTATATGCATATGATATGTATGTGTATGTATACATTTGGGTGAGTAAATGTGTATGTGTAAATATATATATATATAAATATATATGTATGTATATGTGTGTATATATATATATATGAATATATATCATCATCATCATTACCGTTTAATGTCTGCTTTCCATGCTAGCATGGATATACATATACATATATACATATATATATATACATACATTATATATATATATATATATATATATATATATATACACATATATATACATATACATATATATATATATATGTATATATATATATATATATATATACATATATATACATATATATATGTATGTATGATATATATATGTCTGTGTGTGTGTGTTTGTATGTATATATTTATTTATGTACAGTTTGGTCTGTATTCATTTGTGCATACATTACATTGCATGTCTCAATAAGAAGAAAGAGAGTGAGAGAAAGAGAGAGAGAGAGAGAGAGAGAGAGGGAGGGAGGGTATAGATCTTTTCTTTTTTTTCTCCAGTATTAGATTGCATTCGAAATTGTAGGTGTTAAATTTGGAGAAATAATATTCCAAGATGGCAAAACACATTCGAAAGATCATGTTAAAATGTAAATCAGGTTCTGTTATTAAAATTGAAAAGAAAATGATCAGTTAAGCAACAGGAGAGTAGCAGAGAAATATATGAATAGAAAAGAGAGAAAGAAATAGGGAAAGAGAGAGAGAGAGAGAAAGAGAGAAAGAGATGGAGAGAGAGAGAAGGAGACAGAGTGAGCAAGGTATCCGTTGGGATTCTGCATATAGAATATATTCCTCCGAAATGTGATTGCTATGTTACATTGTAAATTTAGTAATTTTAAGGAGATAAACACATAAAACATCTATGTAAATAAAAGCACCTTTTTTTGTTTTGTGTTTTTTTTTTGCTGATATGAATTTGTGTTATCATCATCATCATCATCATCATCATCATCATCATCATCATTATCATCATTTTTATTATCATCATTGTTACTTTTATTATCATTTGTTGTTATTTCTATCATTGTATTTATCGTCATCATCATCACCATCAACATCATCATCATCATTACTACTACCATCATCATCATCATCATCATCACCATCATCATTATTATAATTATTATCATTTTCCTTCTTATCATTTACTGATTCTTGTTACTGTCCCTTTCTTATTATTAATATCATCATCGTCATCATCATCATCGTCATCATTATCATCATCATCCTAATTATTATTATTATTGTTGTTATTATTATCATTCTTCTTATTATTATTATTATGCTCATAGCATCATCATCATCAATATTGTCATTGTTATTATTATACTAGTACTATACTACTCTACTACTACTACTACCACCAAACCACACCACCACCACCACCACCACCACCACTACTACTACTACTATTTGCTCATGAGTATCATCATCATCATCAATATTGTCATTAATATTTTTATTATCACTATTATTATTGTTGTTGTTTTTGTAATTATTTCTATTATTTTTCTTGTGAGCATCATCATCATCATCCTTAGCCATCCTCACTACCAGTTTGTGCACTGTTAACTTTTGCCGTTACACACACCGACATTCTCCTCTCTAAAAACAAAACAAAAAGATACATATATATATATATATATATATATAAAAATATTTATCGTTCAACATAATCATCTGGAGGATTGCAACAGGAACAAGAAGAAGAAGAAGAATCTAGAAATATCAATATGTACTTCATATTTGCACAGAGATATTCCCATTAGGAGAATAATACGAATCAATGAAGGTTATCATAGAAATGGAGGGTCTCTAATAAGTAATATTACATTAGCTATAGAGCAGAATTGGTGGAGCGTTGGAAATATCTTATATGTTGGCATATCAGATGACCCTTTGTAGCTTAAAAATAAATATGTGGAATATGCAGAAGATATAAATCAATCACGACTAGCAAAGCCTGGAAATTAAAGGAATGAAGGAATGAATGTACTTTCATTATTTAACATCCGTGTTTCCCTGCTGGCATGAGTTAGACTATATTTTATAGTCTGGACATATATATGTGTATATATATATATATATATATATATATATAAAGTTAATCCAAACAAGAAAGCACAAAAAACACAACGCGAGGACGTGGAACAAATATAGTATTATTGGACGCTCAGGAAGGAAGGGAAGAAGGAGGGTTTAACGTTTCGAGCGGAGCTCTTTGTCAGAAACATAGGAGAAGGAAAGATCCAGAGAAGGGAAGACAGAGGAAAAACAATCGCCAACGGTACACATGAGGTCACATTTTGAAAGCATATATATGTATATATATGTATATATATGTATATATATGTATATATATATATATATATAATATATATATATATATAATATATATATGTATTATATATATATATGTATATATATGTATATATATATATATATATATATATATATATATATATATATATATAATATATATATATATATATATATGGAATGTTTGTCTTGAACTCCTGTGGTGTTTAGCAAGTTGTTTAGCATCGGGGATGGTCGATGATAGGCTAAACCCCTCCTGATAATGATGATTATGTTGATGATGATGATGATGATGATGATGACGATGACAATGAGGATGATGGTGATGACAATGATGACCCCGATGATCATGATGATGATGGCAATGACAATGATGATGTTGATGATGATGACGATGATGAAGATGATAATGATGATGACGACAATGACAATGATGATGATGACAGCAACGATGATGATGATGATGACAATGTTGATGATGACAATGATGATGGCAATAATGATTTCTTTTATTGGCCGCAAGGGTCCAAGACATAGGGGGCAATATCAAACGATGAGTTACAGCACACTAAAAAAAAAGAATTACAAAAACGTGGGGCTAACATCAATCAAGGGGATATACTACCACATTAAAGTACATAAAAGAGGATATATAATAGAAAGTAGAGAAATAAATAATAAATAAACAAATAAATAGAATCCCTTATAGCAGGGCAGTCCACTTAGGGTAATTTGGGGGTAAACCTCAGACGAAAATCCAGAGTTACTCTGCCATCTCCAAGGCATGGGAAAGTTCCCTCTTCCAGTTTCTTTCCTCCTGCTTAGAAAAGCATATTCAAAGTAGATCCATTCAAATAATCCTTTCTACTAAAGGCACAAGGCCTGAAATTTGGTCAGTGGGGGATCGGCTGATTACATCAATCCCAGTATGCAACTGGTACTCAATTTATCGACGCCGAAAGGATGAAACGCAAAAATCAACCTCAGTTGGATTTGAACTCAGAACATCAAGGCAGATGAAAGGCCACTAAGAATTTCGCCCGGCATGCTAGTGATTCTGCCAGCTTACCAATACCTTGTGATCATAATATTGTGCAAAAAGAATTTGACAAGATCAGAAAATAAAAAGACCAGCTCATTGAAAGATAAAAACATGTGGTTTTTCAAGGCAATTACAGTACCAATGATTTGTAGGGGTACTAACGAATGATCAAAAAAAGTAGTGAAAATTACAGTTCTATATTTAAGAGATGAGGAATTATGTACATTATTTACATTTGACGGATATTTGTCCTCATCTTGTTTGTTGTTAACACAACGTTTTGGTTGATATACCCTCCAGCCTTCATCGGGTGTCTTGGGGATATTTCGAACCTGGGGTCTCATTCCTAAGGTATTTTTCAATGTTATCATTATTATTATTATTATTATTATTATTATTATTATTATTATTATTATTATTATTATCATTATTATATTATTATTATTATTATTATTATTATTATTATTCAGGTCACTGCCTGGAATCAAACTTGGAATTATTTATAAATTGGGATTTTTTTTTCTCAATTTCTTTTGTCCTTGTTTTTTGAAGTTTGAAAATTTAATCTGTATTCATATTGTACTTATCATTCATGAATATTTTCTACTATAAGAACAAGGCCTGAAATTTGATGGGAGGGGCCAGTCAATTAGATCGACCCAGTATACAACTAGTACTTAATTTATTGACCTTGAAAGGATGAAAGGCAAAGTTGACCTCAGCAGCATTTGAACTCAGAACATAAAGACAAATGAAATATTGCTAAGCATGTTATCATTATTATTATTATTATCATTATTAATACTGCTAGGCGTTTCGCCCAGCATGCTAACTATTCTGCCAGCTTGCCGCCTTTTCCTTGACTCCATAGGTCTTCTCAAGCACAGCATATTGCTCTGATATTTCTAGAGAAAATTCTATGTTCCATGCGGTGGTAAACTATTTTATAATGTTACCTGTATGGAAAACAGCAATCAAGCTAGTGCTATTGGGCTTAATGTGGAGAGGAAAAAGCATCAAATTTATTAATTAATTGCTAAAATCAGATTAAAATAATACTAGTCATCAAACTAATGTTTTATTCATCTCACTGCATAAATATTACTAATTAATTTTAGTTTTTTTCTCCAGCACTACATTAAGTATAATGGCTCCAACCATCATATTCTCTAATATTAACCTGGTAATGGAAATGGAATTAGACTACAATTACTGCTGCATTGGTAATTGTGTTGTTTCAATTCTGTTCTATTTGTATTAAGGAATGGAGTTTATAGATTTCTTGCCAACAACTCTATGTAACAGATCGATGTAAACATTGTGAGTTTATTATTTTTGTAATATTCTCATGGATGGAAGGGGGCAAGCTGGAGGAAATGTTAGCACACTGGGTTAAATGCTTAGTGGCATTTCATCTGTCTTTGCGTTCTGAGTTCAAATTGTACCGAGGTTGACCTTGCCTTTTATCCTTTTGGGGTCAATAAATTAAATACCAGTTGTGTACTGTGGTTGATCTAATCGACTGGCCCTCCCTCTCCAAAAATATTGAACCTTGTGCCTGGAGTAGAAAATATATGTTAGCACACCAGGCGAAATGCTTAGCGATATTTCATTTGTCTTTACGTTCTGAGTTCAAATTCTGCTGAGGTCAACTTTGCTTTTCATCCTTTGAGGGTCAATAAATTAAGTACCAGTTGCATTCTGGGGTCGATCTAATCGACTGCCCCCCCTCCCCCCAAATCTATAGTAGAAAAGCTTCTCGAATGACAAATACAATATGAATACAGATTAAATTCTCACACTACAAAAAACAAACACAAAAAGTTGAGAAAAAAATCACAATTAATAAATAATTCCGAATTCGATTCCAGGCAGTGATCTAAATAATAATAATAATAATAATAATAATAATAATAATAATAATAATAATAATAATAACAACAACATTGAAAAATACCTTAGGAATGAGAACCCAGGTTCAAAATATCCCCAAGATACCTGATGAAGGCTGGAGGGTATATCAGCCGAAACGTTGTGCTAACAACAAACAAGATGAGGACAAATATCCATCAAATGTAAATAATGTAAATAATGTAATAAATAATTTACAAGTATTTTAGAATAGGGAGTTACTTTTCACTCACCCCGTATACTTTCTAGCTACCCCTGTATATCTAGGCAGATGTAAACACCTTGTCTTCTTTATATGTTTTATCTTCACAGACATTTACAAATATATTCTGTAATACTGGATAACATTTAAATATCACAGTCTTTACATTATGAGAATTTAGAAACTTCGAAACAGATCAAGGGAATTATTTTTTAATAGTAGGACTCAAAATATTTAAAACTACATCAACTATAGGCACAGGAGTGGCGGTGTGGTAAGTAGCTTGCTAACCAACCACATGGTTCTGGGTTCAGTCCCACTGCGTGGCATCTTGGGCAAGTGTCTTCTGCTATAGCCCCGGGCCGACCAATGCCTTGTGAGTGGATTTGGTAGACGGAAACTGAAAGAAGCCTGTCGTATATATGTATATATATATGTGTGTGTGTGTGTTTGTGTGTCTGTGTTTGTCCCCCTAGCATTGCTTGACAACCGATGCTGGTGTGATTACGTCCCCGTCACTTAGCGGTTCGGCAAAAGAGACCGATAGAATAAGTACTGGGCTTACAAAGAGTAAGTCCTGGGGTCGATTTGCTCGACTAAAGGCGGTGCTCCAGCATGGCCGCAGTCAAATGACTGAAACAAGTAAAAAAAAAAAAACTCTATGTCTTTGCATGTATTGCAAGAAACAGCCAGGTTCCTTTCTCTAACATTTTACATAGTCCGACCTACACCAGTTAAAGTGTGAAAAAGTAAAATAGGAATTTTGAAAGACGTTTCTATAAAACTAGCTTCTGAACATCGAATGACTTTGGGGGTCCACTGGAATAAAATAATAATCAAAGGGGTCCATAGGTAAAAAATGGTTGAGAACCCCTACTCTAACCTCTTGCCTGGCACACAGCCACTTCTCTTGGTTCCACTCCCTCTCTCGGGTGAAAGGTCCTTGTCTTGCAAGCCACATAGTGACCCCATGGGTGCTGACACCCCATAAAAAACACTGGGGATTGTGTCACATAAAAAGCATCCATTACGCTGTAAAGTGGTTGGCATTAGGAAGGGCATCCAGCAGTAGAAAGCATGCCAAAACAGACAACTGGGTCCTGGTGCAACTCTCTGGCTTGCCAGCTCCTTTCAAACTGTCCAACAAAAGCCAGCATAGAAAAACAAATGTTAAAGGATCACGATGGTGATGATGATGATGATGATGATGATGGGGGTGGTAGTGGTGGGGGTGGCAGTGGTGGAGATGGTGGTGGTGGTGGTGGGGATGATGATGATGATAGTGGTGGTGGTGGTGGTGGTGATGAGGTTGATGATGATGAAGATGATGGTGATGATGATGATAATAATGTTGATGATGATGATGATGATGATGATGATGATGATGATAATGATGATGGTGATGATAACAATGATGTTGATGATGATGATGGTGATCATGGTGATGATGATGATGGTGGTGATAACAATGATGATGATGATGACGACAACGACGATGATGACATTGATGATGATGACATTGATGATGATGACGAAGATGATGATGATGATAATCATGATAATGTTTAATGCATTGAAATAGTCTTCAGTTTGAAGGGGGAGAGGGCTGAGGAGTAGTGATACGGTAGCGTGTTGGGGTGGGGTGGGGTTGCGAGTGTGAAGGAAGATGTTTTCACAGTGATGCGTTTGAATTAACTGTTAAGACATATTGTAAGGAAGCTGAGAGGATGTGGAGTTGTTGGGAGAGGAAGAAGAGATGGTGATGGGGAGAGGAAGAGGGAGAAGGTGCGAGAGAGCGTGAGTGGGTGGTGGTAAGAGGTTGGGGAAAGGAAAGTGAAAGAGAGAGAGAGAGAAGGGGAGAGTGTGTGTGTTTGTGTTGAAATGAAGTTTGAGAGATGGAAGAGAGATTACGGATGCTGAGTTAAATTGGGAGATGAGAACCAGTGATAAGAAGCAGGAGAGAGAGGGGGAGAAGGGGGGGAAGGGGGAGAGGGAGATAAAGAGAGAGACGAAGGGAGGGGGAGGGGAGACAGAGAGAGAGGGGGGAAGGGAGAGAGAGAGGGAGGGAGAGGGAGAGAGAGAGGGAGAGAAACAGAGAGAAACAGATAGATAGATAGATAGATAAATAGATAAATAGATAGATAGATAGATAGATAGATAGATAGATAGATAGATAGATAGATAGATAGATAGATAGATAGAGGGACAGAGGGACAGAGAGGGAGAAACAAATAGATAGATTGATAAATAGCTAAACTGAGAGATAGATAGATAGATAGATAGATAGATAGATAGATAGATAGATAGAGAGAGAGAGAGAAGAGAGAGAGAGAGAAAACTACAAAGAAAGACAAAAAGAGATAGATAGACAGAGAGATAAAGAGAGAGAAAGAGAGAGAAAAAGAGAGAAAGAAAAAGAGACAGATGGATTGATAGCTTGCTAGACTGATAGATAGATGGATAAATAGATAGATAGATAGATAGATAGATAGATAGATAGATAGATAGATAGATAGATAGATAGATAGATAGATAGATAGATGGATGGATAAATAGATAGATAGATAGATAGATAGATAGATAGATAGATAGATAGACAGATAGATAGAGAGAGAGAGAGAATAATAAAGAAAGAGTGTGAGTTAGAAAGAGAAAGAAAGACAGAAAGAGAGAGACTGACAGATAGAGAGGGAGAGAAAAAGAGACAGAAAGAGACAGATAGATTGATTGATAGATAGAGAGACAGAGAGACAGAGAAAGAAAGAGGGAGAGAGAAATGGATAGAAAGTGTTCAGTAAAGTAAAAGGTTAAGTAAATTATAGTAAATAGGGATCATTAGCGAGGGGAGAAGGGAGAGGATAGGGAATTTGAGAGAATAAAGAAAGGGAACGGAAGAAGGAGTCGTGTGTGGGTAGGTTAATAAAACAAACAAAGAAGAAGAAGAAATATATAAGAGAAGAGAAAAGCGTAGTAAAGTAAGATGGAGATTAAGCGAGAGATAAGTTTTGAAAGCTTTCCTGGAACAACATGATTGCAAAGAAGAAAATGTTTTCTAAACTGCAAAATCTAGAAGCAGTTGTTGCGAAAATGGTGTGTGCACTCTAGCAAACAAGATCACATTTGCAGATAGATCGAATTTGTTGCTTGTAGTTTTAATCTTTACAAGATACACTTGTACATGTAAGCAAAGGTTTTAGGTATGTGTATATGTGTGTGTGTTTTTGCTTTTACTGCATTTTATTTCATTTTGTTTAATTATATTTATTTATCCATTTATTTTCGCTTTTTCCTCCAATGGAATCAACTGTAGAATTATTGGGAGCCAGCAACGTTCTATAGTTGTCTTTCGAAGTATATTGAATTAAAAAGAAAAGCAAGCAAGAATTTTCACCCCTATTTCTTTCTAAAAATCTTCCTCTTACTGACTGACAAGTTCAGAATGATGGAATAAATTTCACAAATAATCTTATTTTAACTCTGTAGGATGGCTATTTGTTCCGAAGCAGATTATTGGTAAACAGTCGGATAAATGTAAGGAAATATCAAAATATTGGAAACATTGATAAGAATCGGTGTGGCAAATGCATTTTCTGTTAATGTATTAAACTGGTTTCCTTTTCATATGCACCAATTTATTTACTGAGGAAATATTTTAGCTGATTAAAAAAAAGGAAAAAAAAAAGAAGGAAACTGAAGAATGACTTTTTCCTTCTTCATAATGTATATATTACACATAAGCAGAAGCTACTTTAATACTGTCACTCACTCAACTGATGTAACTGTTCTACATTTAAGAGATGAGGAATTATGAACACTATTTACATTTGATGGATATTTGTCCTCATATTGTTTGTTGTTAACACAACGCTTCGGCTGATTTACCCTCCAGCCTTCATCAGGTGTCTTGGGGAAATTTCAAACCTGGGTTCTCATTCCTAAGCCATTTTTTCAATGTTATTATTATTTTTTTTTTCCCTTCTTTCTTCAAATTTTCTTCCATTTCTCACCAAGTGTTTTCCATACACCTAGGGCAGAGAAGCTCATTGTATGCATTCCCAGATTACACACACAAATTCACAGGTAAAATATGTATTTAAAAAATTAATGAATACATTCATGAATGGATGTTGTTTTTGCAGTGACAATGCTCTTCTTGATACATGAGTCATTCCAGTTAACAGGATTTTTTGCACTTCCTGTAGGGATGGTAAGCCTGGTATCATTTTCAAATAGGTTTCAGTACCTTTTTTTATCCTTCTTAGAGATCCTACAATCACTTATTAATACTATTATTATTATTATTATTCAGGTCACTGCCTGGAATCGAACTCAGAATCTTTGGGTTAGTAACCTGTGCACTTAACCACTACTAACCCCAAGATTCTGAGTTTGATTTCAGGCAGTGAAATTAATAATAATAATAATAATAATAATAATAATAATAATAATGATACTACTGAGTTTGTTTTAAGAACGAACTACTGAGTTTGGTTTAATGGCCTACCAATGTATGCTATGAGTTTCTTTGCCCTAGGAGTCGGGAAGACACTCGGCAAGAAATGGAAGCAAATTTGAAAGAAGAAAAAAAAAAGTAATAATAATAATAATAATAATAATAATAATAATAATAATAATTATAATAGTGATGATAATAACATTGAAAAATACATTAAGAATGAGAACCCAGGTTCAAAATTTCCCCAAGACACCTGATGAAGGCTGGAGGATATATCAGCTGAAACGTTATGTTGACAATAAACAAGATGAAGACAAATATTCATCAAAGTTCTAAAATTTAGGGAAAATTAATACATCAATGGCTCTTCTACAGCAAGAAATTCTATTCTGGCCCCTACTTGCATACATTAACCTCTCATCTCTTGCATCAGTAGTTCTTAACCATTTTTTTTTTGCCTTTCAGTCCTGTTTTACTCCTCTGGACCTCTGTAGCCATTTGACATATATAATCAAATTAAATTGTGTTTTTATAATTAAATATTATTAGTAATTGAACAAAGAGAAAGTAAAATATTTTGTGTATAAGCAATTTATTTCAGGTACATTTTAACAACAAAATCTTATATGGACCCCACCACTCCAAGAGCCATTATGGACGCCTGTTAAGAACCACTGTAGATTCACTCCAATCAAGGGGTTTAACAGAATTACAGACCCCAGATAAATCTATGCATTAAAGCCTTCTGCATACACAATGGCATTAGAGAACATAGTTATTTAACTTTAAATTTAAAATAATAAGAGTGAAAAATTGAATATTAATTTGATTAATATCAATTTAAAACCATT
>NC_042999.1:1429401-1504401 GCF_006345805.1 Octopus sinensis | reverse complement strand
CAGGTTAAGAATATATATATATATATATATATATATATATATATATATACAGTTGAAAAAGTCTCAATGACTGAAACTGGTACTAAAATGTTTTTTATAAAATTATTTTAGCATTTTTTACCTTGACATTTTTTTGCATACATACATACATATATATATATAACGGGAAGGTTTACGAAAATAAACAAAAGACGAAGGCAAGTGGAGTACAAACAAACAAATGTATTAGCATGGCGCTCAGGAATAGAAATAGAACAAGTCTTTTACGTTTCGAGCCTACGCTCTTCGACAGAAAGATACACAGAAAAGAAACAAGGTGAGAAAAAAATGCGTGTAGGAGCTAACGGTCCATCATGGCATACATATATATATATATCAAATGAAGGACAGCAGATGGAATATATGAGAATGTATTATTAATCACAACAATTATTTCGACACATCTAGCATTGACTCCTCTTGTGAGACACTCAACAACTGGTTCAGGAGTATCTAGTGGAGCAGACGTATCTCGTCGGGTGATGAATAAATAAAAATACTTGTTAAAATGACTGTTCCATAATGCAGCTTTCCGTTTTGTAGAGAGAAAAACAACCAGATGGAGGAAAATTCTTCATATATATGTATAGAAAATCCAAAAATAAAATTGCAGAAGACAAAAAGAGAAATGCACACTTAATCCAGCAAGAAAGGTATCTATCTATCTATCTGACTTAACCATCCTCTCACACCGTTTCCGATGAAGGGATCATCATCGTCATCATCATCGTTTAACGTCCGCTTTCCATGCTAGCATGGGTCGGACGGTTCAACTGGGGTCTGGCAAGCCCGAAGGCTGCACCAGGCCAGTCAGATCTAGCAGTGTTTCTACAGCTGGATGCCCTTCCTAACGCCAACCACTCCGGGAGTGTAGTGGGTGATTTTATGTGCCACCGACACAGGTGCCAGATGTGGCTGGCAGACGGCCACGCTCGGATGGTGTTTTCGGTGTTTTCTTATGTGCCACCGACACAGGTGCCAGACGAGGCTGGCGAACGGCCACGATCGGATGGTGTTTGTTATGTGCCCACAGCACGGAGGCCAGTCGATGCGGTACTGGCTATGGTCCCATTCGGATGGTTTTCTTATGTGCCACCGACACTGGTACCACAAGGATACAAATTCCATTGATGTTCATCTATTTTGATTTGGTTTGATTTGATTTGATTTGATTTGATTTGATTTGATTTGATATAATAAATAAATATCCTAGAAACAGCTGTAAGACCTTCTATCTATAAATGTTCTAATATCTACACAGCCTTGGATTTTTTATCTCATTACGCAATAAATTCTTATATATATATATATCAATAAATATAAGGGTAGCAAAAAATTTAGCGGTTTGAGTTTGGCTGCTCTTTCTAGTGAGTCGAATGTCCTATTATGGCCATTCCTTATATTGTTGAATATATATATATATACATACACACACATATATATACAAAGATATATATATGTATATATACAGACATAGCTATACAAATTTACATCTCTATATACACATACGTACCTATCTACATATAGATACTCACTCACACCTATGCCTTTTTGTATGCAAGTATAAAATTTTTTAATCTTTCTTTGAAATAATCTTGCGTATAATTCAGGTTCGGTGCCTGAAACAATTACGAAATAAGCCTTTTCCCTCCTTTTGTATAAAGTATTACAGTCATTGCATTACACTTCACTGAGACTGACTCGACTAAAATAGCGGCTGAATATAATTACTTTCCTCCCCAGCAATTTCTAATTAATCATCATTTTAGTTTCGTTTCATACACACACACACACACACATGCATATTTATGTATGTATGTATGCATGTATGTACATATATATGTATGCATGTATGTATGTATGTACATATATATGTGTATGTATGTGTGTATGTACATATGTATGTATGTATGTATGTAAATATTCTAAGTATATATGTATGTATGTACATATGCATGCATGTATGTGCATGATGTATGTATATATGCATGTATGTATGTATGTATGTATGTATGCATGCATGTATGTGCGTGATGTATGTATATATGCATGCATGTATGTATGTATGTATGTATGTGTGTGTGTGTATATATATATATATATATATATATCGTTTGGGGATTATATATATATAAATGTATGTATGTATGTATGTATGTGTGTGTGTATATATGTATGTATGTATATATATATTTCGTTTTGGGATTATATATATATATATACATGTATGTATGCATGTGTGTATGTATGTATGTATGTATGTATGTATGTATGTATGTATGTATGTATGTGTGTATGTATGTATTCCAGAAGATTTATTATCCTATTTCTAACTTCTGTCAGCTTTGCTTTTCAATATGTGTGTGTATGGTCATACTTGCATGTGTGTGTGTAAGTATATACATATACATATAAAATTACCATACATTTAAACACAAAAAGAGGCAACCCTTAACAGGCAGTCTTACATACTAGAAGTAGCATGTCTATGTATTCTGTTTCTGTTTTCTGTTTTACTTGTTTCAGTCATTTGACTGCAGCCATGCTGGAGCACCGCCTTTAGTTGAGCAAATCAACCCTGGGACTTATTCTTTGTAAGCCCAGTACTTATTCTATCGGTCTCTTTTGCCGAATCGCTAAGTGACGGAGACGTAAACACACCAGCATTGGTTGTCAAGCAATGCTAGGGGGACAAACACAGATACACAAACACACACATGCATTTACATATATATATATATATATATATATATATATATATATATATATATATACACGACAGGCTTCTTTCAGTTTCCGTCTACCAAATCCAATCACAAGGCATTGGTCGACCCGGGGCTATAGCAGAAGACACTTGCCCAAGATGCCACGCAGTGGGACTGAACCCGGAACCATGTGGCTGGTTAGCAAGCTACTTACCATACAGCCACTCCTGTATATATATACACACACACATATACATCTATATATATATATATATATGCATACATGTATGTATAGGTATGTGAGAGCATGTGTGAAATAGTGTGTGTGTATGTATTTATATATACATATACATGCATATATATACATTCACATAAAAAAAACGGCAAATAAACGAAGTATTAAAAAGAGAGAATTAAGATCAATATTCCTGAATATTTGCAATTCCAAAACGTTCAGAGAAGAGAAGAAAATTATTAAAGCATTTGATTAACAGATTTCATTTCATTAAAGAATGAATGCCTCCTAATCAACTACAACACATCTTAAAAGTTTTCTTGTGTAATTCTTTTTCAAAGGAGATAAAAATTCGAATGTAGCTACTACTACTACTACAACTACTGTTATGACAACAATAACAACAACAACTTCTACAGGTTTTCTGATGAAGGTATGATTTCTTATAATTTGTTGCTTTTGAATAAAAGAAAATGCTGTTTGTAATTATCTTACGTAATTCACTTTCCTTTTGTTTTTAAAAGACTTGTTCCAATTAGTGGATTTCATTTTGCTTTTATCATTTAATTTTTATAAGCAATCAGGGGAGAAGAAAAAGAAGAAATTGGATTTGTGAAAAATTAAGTGGGACTACACCATAGTCATTAACATATTATAATAATTATTTTTTATTAATTAGAAGGGCGGGAAAACTGGTTGAGCTGTAACGATTATTAGAGGCTACGTGCATTCTAACATTATAACGCTTACTGTTTCATCTCTTAGTTTCTAAGCTCAGGTTCTAATTAAATCAACTGTTGGCAGTTAATTAACAGAGTCATCAGTGCATAATACAGAAGCAAGCTGCGTGTTATTTAGCCAAGGACCTTTATGTTCTGAGTTCAAATCTTGCCAAGATTAGCTTTGCTGCTATTCTTCTGAGTATTAGCAAAATGGTAAATCAGTCAGGTAGTGGGAGTCACCAGTATACTTCCCTGTCTATGCTAGTGAAATGTGATTTGAAGGAAATTTGGTTGCTATTTCAAGCAGGCCAAGCAAACACATACAGGGGTTGGACAAATTAGTGGAAACACCTTAAAATTTCAAACAAATTTATTTTGATATAATAATAATAATAATAATAATTGTGTACAGTGCTCAGGTGCACTACAACTCATCTAAAGTGTATATATAATCAGGTGTAGTTTCGGCGGATTTCGGTAAGCATGAGGGCCTTAAAGGATGCAGTGTCATGGCAGTCAACAACTGACGCAGGCAGTTTATTCCATGCTTCAGCAACTCTGAGAGTGAAAAAATGTTTCCGAAAGTCATGGGAGCTGTGTTGTTTTCTGACTTTGTAGGCATGTCACGTGTGTTAGACACATGGAGATCAAAAAGGTGTTCAGTGTTGTTGTTGGTGAGGTGGTTGATAACTTTGTGGGTGTTTACCAAGTCCTACCCAAGTCCTATGGGTAGGACTGCTGTAGTGTCACTTTGGTGGCATTCACTGCTTTCTCACTCAATAATAAAAATAGAAACAAAAGCAAGAGCAAAACTAATAACAATAATCCTAATCCTTTCTAGTGGAGGCACAGGACCGAAAGTGATGGGAGAAGGGAGTTAATCAATTGCATCGGTCCCAATATTCAACTGGTACTTATTTCATTGACCCCTAGAAGAATGATAGGCAAAGTCCACCTCAGCAGAATTTGAACTCACCATGCTGGACAAAATGTTAAATGACATTGCATTCGTATTTATGTTCTAATGATTTCACCACTTCTTTACCTTACAACAACAACATTAATAATAATCATTTCTACTATTGGCACAAGGCCTGAAATTTTGGAGGACGGGCCATCCGATTAGATTGACCCCAATACACAACTGAAACTTATCGTATTTGATGGCCTATAAGATGCCCCTTTTTTACCCAAATATGAATTTAAAAATCCCTGTGTCCAATGCACTCAATATAGGCTTAAAACTTGCTCAAAATGGTATATATGTTTACAAAACGTCACCTGCCATGTATTGGTGAACAATCGCCTCTGGTATGTTTATATCGAATGTGGATGCAATAAATTATTTATAATTACCTGTAATAACATAAAGTTATACAGTTTAAGTGGAAGAATTAAAACATTATTTTAGTGGTAATTCATTTTACAAAAGTATAGCCTAGGCTAGGGTGCGACCTATGACCTTGTGTGAATTATAGGCCATCAACTATGGTAATTTATTGACCTTGAATGGATGATAGGCAAAGTCCACCTCAGCAGAATTTGAACTCACTGTGCTGGACAAAATGCTAAGTGAATTACATTCGTGTTTATGTTCTAATGATTTCACCACTTCTTTACCTTACAACAACAACAACAATAATAATAATAATAATAATAATAATAATAATAATAAAAATAATAATGTTAATAATTATTTCTACTCTAAGCACAAGCTTTGAAAGTTTTTTGGGGGAAGGGGGTCAGATGATTACATCGACCCCCACTCCAGTGTGTAACTGGTATTTCATCGACCCCCAAAAGGATGAAAGGCAAAGTCTTTCTCAGCGGAATTTGAACACAGAACGTAGCGGCTGATGAAATAACACTAAGCATTTTGCCAGGCATGCTAACGCTTCTGCCAGCTTGCCACCTTAAAAATAACAACAACAACAACAACAACAACAACAACAGCAACAACAACAACAATAATAATAATAATAATAATGATAATAATAAAAATAATAATAATGATACTAATAATAAAACTATTTATTTTCAGAATCGTCTAAAAATAATTTGCTTCATAACAGAGAAAATTTTAATGTTTCTTCACAGGAGAGATTTTTCCTGTTGGTTCAAGTCCAAGTTAGGACCTGATCAGTATTTACCATGCAATAAAGCTATATCCTACCACTTGCAGAGGATTCCACTCCAACTTACAGCCAGAACCTATTAATAGTCACAGATGATGGAGCACATCTCTGTGTGTTTGTTTCCTGTTTCAGAAAGTGTTTGCTTTATGTGTTTTTTTTTCCTTTTTCATTCTTTTGTTTTGTTCCAGAGATGTTATTCAGGTTAGTAGCAGAGAAGCTGTGGAGAGTTTGATTTCAAGAAGGAAAACCATCGCAGAACATCTATATTCTTGAAATATCTCTTGGGAGAATTATTCGCTGTTGTTTATTTCTAGGTTCGGCAAAAGAGACCAATAGAATAAGTACTGGGCTTACCAAAGAATAAGTCCCGGGGTCGAGTTGCTCGATTAAAGGCGGTGCTCCAGCATGGCCGCAGTCAAATGACTGAAACAAGTAAAAGAGACTAAAAGAGTATATATGTATGTATGTATATTTGCCACACCTTGTAAACATCTAATAATATTGATCTATTATTTAATACGTTTTATATTTAAGTATTTGTTTCATAATGTAATTATTCTCTTAGCATTAATCATTTATCAATGGCTATGATGAAAATCTAAACCACTCTGGTATTTATTAACCTTTCCACTCATTATAGGTAATTCCTTGCAGTCATTTCACACACTCAAATAAAACATTTCCAGATCTTAATCAGAAGAGACAATATCCTTTGTTTTCTTTGTTTTTTTGTTTGTTTCTTTTCTGTTTCTGTTTTGTTTTTCATCTTTTAGTCATTAGAGACAGCCATGCTCGTATCCAGGGGAGCTGGTGGCTGTGTTGGAATATTGTATTTTTCTTCTTGCATTCATTAGACTGTGACCATGCTGCAGCCCTGTCTTGAAGAATTTTAATAGAATTTAATAGGTTCGGCAAAAGAGACTGATAGAATAAGTACTGGCCTAACAAAGAATAAGTCCCGGGGTCAATTTGATCTACTAAAGGCAGTGCTCCAGCACGGCCGCAGTCAAATGACTGAAACAAGTAAAAGAGTAAAAGAGTATAATAATTAATTCATTTATTGTCCATGAGGCCTTACATATAATAGCATTAAAGGACATGCAACAACATAAAAGACAAAAATGGGATAATACGATGGGTTTTACAGCGTGTAAACAAGAATAACAATAGAAATTAAACATTACTATAGCCTCGGGCCAACCAAAGCCTTGTGAGTGGATTTGGTAGACGGAAACTGAAAGAAGCTCATCATGTGTGTGGAGTGTGTGGGGTGTGTGTGTGTACATGTATTTGTGTCTGTGTGTCTGTGTTTGTCCCCCCACCATCCCTTGACAACCAATGTTGGTGTGTTTATGTCCCTGTAGCTTAGCAGTTCCGTAAAAGAGATCGATAGAATAAGTACTAGGTTTATGAAGAATAAATACTGGGGGCGATTTGTTTCGGCTAAAGGCAGTGCTCCAGCTTGGCTGCAGTCAAAATGGCTGAAACAAGAAGAAGAGCAGATAACTTTTAAATGTTTGAATCACACTTCTAACATAAAATGAGGGACACAGTATCAATTTATAATCCTTTAATATACCTGGTGGCACTTGTGTAGCTAGGAGGCACAGGTGCCAGGGTTGCTAGGGGAGGGACACTAGGGGCAGTCCAGCCCAGGCAGCACTTTTAAAGGGGTGGCACTTTTCATCTTGTTGTAGGCTATTGCTGTAGGTAATATGTTTTTTGTGGGGTCCGGGGGGGAGGGGGAGGGGGGGGGCGGACGGAAGGGCCATCCTGGCGGCACACACTTTGGCTATGTTAATGTTTGGTTGTATATTATGATTGCAAAATGAAATATGGTGTCTCTACTAGCAATTAATATGTAGGCATTTGTACATACTGACATTTCCATAGAAATCCAATTACCTCTAGTTCTGGTTTAATTAATTAATTCTCAAATACATGAGATAATTAAACCATTTGTGAGTAAGGAAATTGAAAACTTGAAATTGCTCAGAAACCTTGTTATAAATAGTAAAAATTATAATAATAATAATTATAATAATTTTATGGTTCATATTTGAATTTTTATACGATTTTAAGCTCTTTTAACTAGTCAACATCTTTGAATAATTTTGTTCCCTAAATAACATCTAATTTTCAAGCCAGAAATATCTTTTGAGAATAATGATTAAATCATGAATAAAGTTAATATTTATTTTGAAAGAGTTAATTTAATTTGTACAGTTAATGAAACTATAATCTATTAACAATACATTCTCATTTCTAGAACATTCTTATATACTATGCCACTCGGGGAGAAGCAAATACAAGAGAAAACCAAACATCTTTATATTTAATCATGCACTTATAAATATTTAATTAGAAATATTTAATTATAATTATAAGTATTTAATGCTTCCATACAAAAGCATATGAGCTTGTTTTAGGACTTTTAACTCCAAAATCTTAATTCCTGTGTGTGGTTGTTCAGCAACAAATTCCAGGACCTTCATCAGTCATATACAACAGGAGGTTCCACTCTTCCATCAATTTTCTATGTTACCCTATATTTTTTTTTTTTTTTGCACTCTGTGGACTCATCTACACATCCACATTCTCTGCTCTTCTATCCTATTCTTATTTCTGTACTGCCCACAAGGGGCTACACACAGAGAGGACTAACAGGGACAGACAAAGGGATTAAATCGATTACATCAACCCCAGTGCATAACTGGTACTTAATTTATCGATCCCGAAAGGATGAAAGGCAAAGTCGACCTTGGCGGAATTTGAACTCAGAACGTAGCGGTAGATGAAATGCCTATTTCTTTACTACCCACAAGGGGCTACACACAGAGAGGACAAACAGGGACAGACAAAGGGATTTAGTCGATTACATCAACCCCAGTGCGTAATTGGTACTTAATTTATCGATCCCGAAAGGATGAAAGGCAAAGTCGACCTCGGTGGAATTTGAACTCAGAATGTAACAGTAGATGTAGCACCTATTTCTTCACTACCCACAAAGGGCTACACACAGAGAGGACAAACAAGACAGACAAAGGGATTAAGTCGATTATATCAACCCCAGTGCATAACTGGTACTTAATTTATCGACCCTGAAAGGATGAAAAGCAAAGTCGACCTCGGTGGAATTTGAACTCAGAACGTAGCGGTAGATGAAATACCGCTAAGCATTTCGCCCAACGTGCTAACGTTTCTGCCAGCTTGCCGCCTTCTATCCTATTCTGTCTCATATCCACATTGTACATGGACCTTGCATCTCTTTCTTTCTCTCTCTCTCACTTTCCTGCCAGGTAAGCCATGTACTTGCCTCTTCAGCCAGACACTGGCTCCTCTCTTTGTATCATAGTTTCTTATTTTCTCAGTCTACACCCTGCTCAATTGAGGAGTCTCATCTTGCAGGTACTCAGCGTTCTCATTGGTGCTGGTGGCATGTAAAAAGCACCTAGTCTGCTGTTAAGTGGTTGGTATTAAAAAGGGCATCAAGCTGTAGGAACCAGGCTAATGCAGACATAGAACCTGGTGGAGCCCTCTGGCTTGTCTGTTCTTGTCAAACTATCAGACTTATGAAAAAAAAATAAATAAATGCTCCCTTTTAAAGCCTAGCCAGGCACATGGGCCCGGTTTCCCGGTTTCTATGGTGTATGTGTTCCCCAGCTGGACGGGACACCAGTCCATCGCAGCATTACTCATTTTTGCCAGCTGAGTGGACTGGAACAACGTGAAATGAAGTGTTTTGCTCAAGAACATAACGCGTCGCCTGGTCCAGGAATCAAAAGCACAATCTTACGATCATGGTGCTGACACCCTAACCACTAAGCCACGTGCCTCCACTTGTGCCCTTATAAAGCCTAGCCAGTCTCATGGGCCCAGTTTCCCGGTTTCTATGGTGTATCAGTACCCTAACAACTAAGCCATGTGCCTCCATGCCAGCATGGAAGAGGGGACATTAAATGATAATAATGATGATAATGTGTGTGATTTGTATGTTGTATGTTAAAGGATTATTGACCAAAATAGCTGCCTTCATTGCTCCGATTCAGTCAAAATAATCTAAAAAATTATAAAGAAAATAGGAAGAATATGGTGAAGTCACATAAAGAATCTTGTAAACCGAAATACAAAAAAAAAAAAAAAACGAAAAGTAAGAATATGGTTTTGAAAATGTCAAGCAACCCTTTAAAAGATGATTTTAATATTAGCTCAAGATTTTCTGAACCATCATGACAAAGTAGACATAGAACCTTATGGAGCCCTCTGGTTTGTCTGTTCTTGTCAAACTATCTGATCCATGCCAGCATGGAAGAAAAAATAAATGTGCCCTTTTAAAGCCTTGCCAGGCTCATGGGCCCAGTTTCCCCGGTTTCTATGGTGTATCAGTACCCTAACAACTAAGCCATGTGCCTCCATGCCAGCATGGAAGAGGGGACATTAAATGATAATAATGATGATAATGTGTGTGATTTGTATGTCGTATGTTAAAGGATTATTGACTAAAATAGCTGCCTTCATTGCTCCGATTCAGTCAAAATAATCTAAAAAATTATAAAGAAAATAGGAAGAATATGGTGAAGTCACATAAAGAATCTTGCAAACTGAAATACAAAAAAAAAAAAACGAAAAGTAAGAATATGGTTTTGAAAATATCAAGCAACCCTTTAAAAGATGATTTTAATATTAGCTCAAGATTTTCTGAACCATCATGATAAACATCATAAACATTTGTGATATTTTAATACAGAAATATTTACCAAGATATTTCTGTCACCCATTATATTTTGCATATTAATACAATATTTTTGTGATTCATTAATATTTTATAATCATTTTATTACACCACATTTTTTGTTTTATTTTTGTTTTTTTTGCTTGTCTTTTACCATTTTGTGTTCCAGAATTAGACAGATGATTCTCTAGATTTCAATATTTGCATAAATTGTTGAAGTGTATACTTTTTTTATGCTTGTATGACTTTTCTCGCAATATGATAATTCAAAATGAAATGTGAATTGGCATCGCATCGTATCTAGAGAGGGAGAGATAAGGAGAGAGAGGGAGAGACAAGGAGAGAGAGGGAAAGACAAGGAGAGAGAGGGAGAGACAAGGAGAGAGAGGGAGAGACAAGGAGAGAGAGGGAGAAACAAGGAGATAGAGGGAGAGAGAATGGTTGAAACAAGGAAGAGCAATTATTTCATTTCATATGTTTTGGTGAATTTATGGCACAATTTTTCTTGAAATTATTTTTAGAAATCCTTAAGAATAGAAAAGTCAAACTAATTTGGTGAAGTTAATACAGTTAGCAGAACTACCATTTAATTTGAATCTGTTTTGGTGAGTAGTTAGATGGAAGGTTTTAGTAGAAAAGAAGAAAATGGTAGAGAGACACAGAAAGATGAAGAATGACAAGAAAGGACTCACAGAATCTTGAAAATACAAACTTCCGGGTTTACTTTACGGAATTAAGGAGAAAATGAGAAATAGGGTAAGGCAGTCTGGATAGTAAAAGATCTGGGGGGGTCTCTTAGAAGTTAAGCTTGGTGCATTAGCATAGCTAGGGATGGTCCACTCTGGGGGACACTTTTATAGGGGAACCACTTTTGGGTCTGCTGTAGGCAATATGTATTTTTGTGGGGTCCTGGGGTGGGAAATGGAAGGGCCACCCTGGGTGGCACACACTCTACCTAAGCTAGTGGCTTGGTGTAATAAATGTAGAATGAGTGAAGAAATACACAACTTTATGTTTTTATGTTTTATCGTTTATTTCTTTCAGTCATTAGACTGTAGCCATGCTGGATCACCACCTTGAAAAGATTTTAGTTGAACGACTCAACCCCAGTAATTTTTTTTTTTAAGCCGGGTACTTATTCTCTCATTCTCTTTTGCCAAACCATTAAGCTATGGTAACATAAACAAACCAACATCAGTTGTCAAGTGGTCATCAAGGACAAACACACACACACACATACACAGCAGGCTTCTTTCAGTTTCTTATTTCTTTACTACCCACAAGGGGCTAAACATAGAGGGGGCAAACAAGGACAGACAAATGGATTAAGTCGATTATATCGACCCCAGTGAGTAACTGGTACTTAATCTATCGATCCCGAAAGGATGAAAGGCAAAGTCGACCTCGGTGGAATTTGAACTCAGAACATAACGGTAGATGAAATACCGCTAAGCATTTAGCCCAGCATGCTAACGTTTCTGCCAGCTCGCCACCTTCATTTAATAATTGTAATTCATGGTAGAGATTTGAAACCTCCACTTGTATGTTATGTTACTACTTCTAAACACCCTTACCTACTGGGCCACCAAAGCAGCAACTGAATGGTCACAAGGTCTTGTGTACGAGATCACATGCTTCCTCTTGCTTCACAAAGAATTAGTTATTTTCCAAATTCTTCTACTGCAATGGATATCAACAAACATTATGTCACAGATGTGGCTGAATGATAGGAACATGGAATCTATTTGTGAAAATACATGCGTGAGTAATTCTGATGTAAATCTTTTATCTTTTATTTTTTACTCATTAAAGTCACTAGGCTGTGGCCAGGCTGGGGCACTGGCATTTATAACAGAGTGAAGCAATTTGACACCACTTACTTTCTTAAATCTGGTACTTACACTATCAACGTCTTTTGTTGAACTGCTAAATTATGGAGATATAAGGTTAAAGTATACCCAAACTTTTTGCTGTTATACTGCAGTCAAAAATTTACTTTCTTAAATTAATATATATATAGATATGTATGTATGTATAGATAGATAGATAGATATATCATCATCCTCACCATTTAACGTCCATTGTCCATGCTAGCATGAGTTGGATGATTTGACCAGAGCTGGCAAGCTGGGGGTGGCTGCATCAGACAACAGTCTGGTTTGGCCTCTTTTCTATGGCTGGATGCCCTTCCTAATGCCATCCACCTTACAGTGTGCCGGGTTCTTTCACACACAACCCACACAAATACATTCAACATATGCAGCCATTAATCCATCCACATTATTTTGTCTCTCTCGGGTTTTTTTTCTTCGCTCCATCTGTTTTCTCTCCTTATTCCTTCCTGTTGAAGAGGGTAGGTTCAAAATGTCAAAGACTCTTACATTCTTCCTGAGTATCAAACTAATACATATATATATAGCTGAGGCACAATGGCCCAGTGGTTAGAGCAGCAGACTCACAGTTGTAGGATTGCAATTTCGATTCCAAGACCAGTCATTGTGAGTGTTTATTGAGTGAAAACACCTAAAGCTCCACGAGGCTCTGCTAGGGGGTGGTGGCAAACCCTGCTGTACTCTTTCACCCCAACTTTCTCTCTCACTCTTTCTTCCTGTTTCTATATACGTGTATTTCGAAGAGCCAGCCTAGTCACATTCTGTGTTGAGCTGAATCTCCCCAAGAACTACGTTAAGGGTACACATGTCTGTAGAGTACTCAGCCATTTGCATGTTAATTTCACGAGCAGGCTATTCTGTTGATTGGATCAGCTGGAACTCTCGTTGTCATAACTGGTCTGTGCAACACCGATATTCTTCCCTGTGTTTGTGAAATCTTTGTATCTCTGCCGTAAGGCTTCATTTCAACACGCGCCAGCTTAATTCAATTCGTCCTTAGTCGAAAGACACCTGTTATTATATTCTGTTATTATTTTTATTGTATTTTTTATTGTATTTATATTTGTGTAACATTGTCCGTTTTTTTCAGTCCTTGTTTTCATATACATTCGATGCTTTCTTCAAAGGAATCTAATGCTCTTAGCTTAGTTTTTCCTTGGGGCTGGCCAGATTAGAGCAATCTCAAGAATAATCAGCCAAAATTGCGAGGATGATCTGGTTCTTGACTGAAGATAGAAAACTTTGAATGACCCATCCTTGTTTTCTTTGTATCGTCTATCTGGATGTTTTGTTGTCCCTTTTTCGTATCACCTAGTTGTCCGGATATTTTGCGTTCTTGGCCCATTTTGTAATTTATATATATATATATATATATATCTTAATATTAACTAAATCTCATTGATGCCATATCATGCTGTCTTAAAAAGAAAAGATACATTGAACAATATAGATTGATATACAAAAAGAGGGAATCCCTTTGACCAGAGATCTCATTGATGAAGACTTACCTAGGACTATACAATAACTAAAAAACCCACTTTACAATCCATTGATATGCTAGAAACAGCAGCAAAATCCCTTTCTCAAATCACCTTATATTGTTATAAAAAAATAACACATCAGAAAATATTATCTGAGATACTCTATGCCTGAAAAAGAAAATGGGATGGTCAGAACCGGAATGTCTTTGATCAACAGCAGCAACAACAACCACAACAATTACAAACATGGGACAGAAATACAATGTAACTATAATGGGAAAGCAAATTATTAAATAAACAAACAAAACTAATTGTATTTACTTAATTTGTTTAAAATTAATTAACAAAAGTGATAGGGATGGTAGGGACGACAGCTGTATACAGGCTGGAAATGAAATTTCAATTAATTTTAATTTCATTTTATGCATTCTTTTTAAACGCCCCCCACCTCCCCCAGTTTTGTTTTCATACCCACCACTGTCACCACCACCACCACCACCACCACCACCACCACGAATATACCACTATGGCCACGATGATGATTTCGGCGTCAACGATAACGATGATGACTACGACGACAACCACCACCACCACCACTACCACTACTACTACTACTACATCCACAACCCCCACCACAACCATCACCTGCACACCCACTACTACTACTACTACCCCCCCACCACAACCATCACCACCACCAACACCAAAACCACCACCACCACCAATATACCACCATAACCACGATGGTGATGTCGGCGTCAACGATGACGATGATGACTACGATGACAACCACCACCAGCACTACTACCACTACCACTATAACTACTACCCCCACCCCCACCACAACCACCACCACCACTACTACTACTACCCCCACCACCACTACTACTACTACCCCCACCCCCACCACAACCAGTGCCACTACTACTACTACTACTACTACTACTACACTACTACTATCATCGCCACCACCACCACCACCACCACCACTACAACCATCACCACTACTACTACTACTTTAGATATTTTGATTTTATTACTACTATCATCATCATCATCATAATCATCTCTTCATTATAATCATATTTTTATTACAATCGGCCACATCATTACGATGGCCACTGTCATCATCATCATCATTATTATTATTACTACCACTACAACCATGATCATTGCCATCATCACCACCACCATCGTCGTCGTCATCATAACCACCACCATCACCCTAACTACCACCATCATTATCCCTAGTAACACCACTACCATCATCATCACCATTAGCACCACCATCACCATACTGACACAACCATCACCATCACCACAACTGCACCATCATTACCCCTAGTAACACCACCACCACCACCATTCTCACCGTCTCGTTATCATCATCATCATCATCATCACCATCTTATTATCATCATCACCATCGTCATTATCATCATCATCACTGACACAACCACCACCACCACCACCACCACCACCGCCATAACTACCTCCATCATCATCAATGTAACACCACCATCACCACCATCATGAATACCACGACCACCATCATCATCATCATCATCATCATGGTTGTCAGCGCCATTTTCGTCAGACTGACAACATGAACATCAACCACAGAAACCATAACAAGCAAAAGCATTAATATTCCTTTTTTGTTTTCCAGGACACATCCCCTGATCCCCCTCATCCTCATCCTCCTCATCACTATCATCATCATCATCATTACAATATTAATAATCTCTGCTTTGAAAGCAGAAATATCCCACAACCACAAAAAAACCTAACTAACCCCAACTCCCAGGCCTGTCCTGTCACACCTTCCACAACCGCCCCGATCAAACCCTTTACAGATCGCCCATTGATTAAATTTTTAAGACCCCCATCAGTTCCCTCACCCCAACCCTCGCCTGCCCCCTCACAGACTGAAGCTGTTGTGTATCGAAAGGTCAACTGCTTCCATCGCAGACACTAACGTTGCAGATTTTAATGCTAATTTTGGATTAAAAGTTCCAAGATTTGCATAAACCATTCTCTCTCCCTCCCACCATCTCCCTCTCCCTCTCTCTCCCTCCCTCTCCCTCTCTCTCCCTCTCTCCCTTCCACCTCATCGACAACACAGTGACCCACATAATATAGCCATGTGTGTTTCTTGCACATATCTTTGCCATCTATAGGTGCAAGCATGGTTGTGTGGTAAGAAGCTTGATTTCCGACCAAATGGTTCTGGGTTCAGTCTCACTGCATGTTACCTCCAGCGTCTTCTACTATAGCCTCGAGCTGACCAAAGCTTTGTGAGTGGATTTGGTAGACAGAAACTGAAAGAAGCCCATTGTATATATATAAATATATGTATGTATATGTATATATGTGTGTGTGCGTGTGTTATATCATCATCATCGTCATCATCATCATCCTTTAATGTCTGCCTTCCATGCTGGCATGGGTGGGACGGTTTGACAGGGGCTGATCTGTCAGAAGCCTGCACCAGACTTCTGTGACTGTTTTGGTAGGATTTTTCCAGCTGGATGCCCTTTCTAACACCAACCACTCAGCAGAGTGGACTTAGTGCTTTTTATGTAGCACAAGCACAGGTGAGGTGAGTTTTGGCAAAGTTTTTTCCAACTGAATGCCCTTCCAAATGCCAACCATTTTACTGTGTGGACTGGGTGCTTTTTAAGTGATACCTCCACTGACAGGATCACTAAGTACCTTGCAAGACAAAAATCTTTTGAGAGGGAAAGCGGCATTGAAGGAGGTGATCCTGTATCAAATGATGAAAGGTTATAGCGGGACAGAAACAGGTGTCTTGCTGTAGAGGAGGTACAAGATTACCTGGCTGGAGAGAGAATGAAGACAGAAACAGGTGTGCTACCACAAAGGAGATACATGGTTACCCAACCTGAGGGAAGTGCAGGAAAAGTATGTGTATATATTTGTGTGAGTGTCTGTGTATCTTTGTGTCAGCTTTTGTTCCCCTTATCATTGCTTTACAACTGGTATCGGTGTGTTTGTGTCTAGTAACTTAGCAGTTTGGCAAAAGAGATAGATAGAATAAGTTCTAGGCTTTAAAAATAAGTCCTGGAGTCGATTTGTTCAACTAAAACCCTTCAAGGCAGTGCTCTAGCATGGCCTGCACTCAAATGACTGGAGCAAATAAAAGAGTAAAAGAATCTGTCATCATCATCATTTAATGTCCATTTTCCATTTTGGCATGGGTTCGACAGTTTGACAGGAACTGGAAAGTCTGGAGAGTTACACCAGGTTCCATTGTCTGTTTTGGTTTAGCTTCTATGGCTGGATACCCTTTCTAATGCCAACCACTTTACAGAGTGTACTGGGTGCTTTTTTATGAGGCACTGGCATATAATACGTACATACAAACATACCTACCTACGTACATACATACAGCTGAAGATCAGTGAAAAAGAGAACACCTATGCTGAACCATTGAGAAGTCTGCACTTACTCTATCCAGATTAAAAGTTCAGATTTATACCTGTAATTATTGGGGCCCTGGGATATGTAACACCCTGCCTTAATACCAATCTTGAGAAATTAGGTTTCTCAAAACCAGAAAAGAGAAAGCTAATTCGAAGACTACAGATCCAATCCATCGCTGGAACTGTAAAAATCTGTAAAACTTTCCAGAAGTTTATCATTTAAATATATAGGAACATTTCTTGATATGTAACTATATGCATGAGAATACATACATAAAACAAAATATACAAATCTGCATATACATACCTATATACATACATACTGGCAGATAAAAATACCCTATTGGATGTTGTTGAAATTCCAATGAAGAAGCTTTAGTTCTAGGTTAGAAACCAGCTCTTTGTCTACTGGCAAGAAATCTAGAAATAAAACGGAATAATGGCATACATACATACAATACATACATATATACAATACACAGATACATACATACATACATGCATACATGCATACATACACACATACATACATGCACACATACATACATACATAAACACATATATACATACATACATACATACACACATACGCACATATATACATACACACACATACATACATACACACATACATGCATACATATATACACACACATACATACATACATACACACATACATACACACATACACACACATACACACACATACATACATACACACATACATACAATACATACACACGCACATACATACATACATACATACATACATACATACATACATACATACACACACACACATACATACATACATACATACATACATACATACATACATACATACACACATACATACACACATATATACGCACACATACATACATACATACATACATACATACATACATACATACACACATATTAACTGTAGAACTCACACCATTGCGAAATCCTGCTGTTTCTCTGTAGTTTACCAATATTTAGTTTTAAAATAATCAGTTTTTTTTCTGAATCAAATGAATTCCCTGTTGTAATTAAAATCAAATTTACATATTAGATAACTACGCACATGCTACCAGATCATTGATGGCCAAAGCGATAGGCCATTGAAGAATCCACGGGGAGGAGCAGTTTATATCTCATCAGCTGAACTGTATTATTTCTCTGATCAATGTACTTAACTCTCAGATAACACAGTTCATTGAGCTGTAAATAGGTAGCGAAGGAGAGAGACAATTTGCTGTTCTCAACAATGGTACCGCTGTAGAATTGGCAATGGTTTGCTTGCTTGAAGGCAGCAAGTTGGCAGTCTCATTAGCACGCCGGGCGAAATGCTTAGTGGCATTTTGTCTGCCATTCCGTTCTGAGATCAAATTCCGCCGAGGTCGATTTTACCTTTCATTCTTTTGGGGTCAATTAAATAAGTACCACTTACGCACTGGGGTCAATGTCCTTGTTTGTCCCATCTATGTTTAGCCATCCTGTGGGCAATAAAGAAATAAAAGGTTTGCTTGCTTGATGGCAGCAAGCTGGCAGACTCATTAGCACGCCGGGCGAAATGCTTAGTGGCATTTTGTCTGCCATTCCGTTCTGAGATCAAATTCCGCCGAGGTCGATTTTACCTTTCATTCTTTTGGGGTCAATTAAATAAGTACCACTTACGCACTGGGGTCAATGTCCTTGTTTGTCCAATCTATGTTTAGCCACCCTGTGGGCAATAAAGAAATAAAGGGTTTGCTTGCTTGATGGCAGCAAGCTGGCAGACTCATTAGCACACCAGGGGAAATGCTTAGCAGCATTTTGTCTGTCATTATGTTCTGAGATCAAATTCCACCGAGGTTGACTTTGCCTTTCAACCATTCAGAGTCGATTAAATGAGTACCAGTTATGCACTGGGATCGATGCAATTGACTTAATCCCTTTGTATGTCCTTGTTTGTCCCATCTATCTTTAGCCCCCTGTGAGCAGTAAGGAAATAAGAAATAAGAAACCTTAGGATGTCGGGCGAAAGGTTTAGCAGTATTTCATCTGTCTTTACGTTATGAGTTCAAATTCCGCCAAGGTCGACTTTGCCTTTCATCCTTTCGGGGTCGATTAAATAAGTACCAGTTATGCACTAGGGTCGATGTAATTGACTTAATCCCTTTGTCTGTCCTTGTTTGTCCCTTCTATGTTTATCCCCCTGTGAGCAATAAAGAAATAAATGGTTTGCTTGCTTGATGGCGGCAAGCTGGCAAACTCATAAGCAAGCCAAGCAAAATGCTTAGCAACATTTGGTCTGCCATTATGTTCTGAGATCAAATTCTGCTGAGGTCGACTTTGCCTTTCATCCATTCAGGGTCGATAAATTAAGTACCAGTTGAACACGGGGGTTGATGTAATCGATTCATCCCCACTTTCCCCAAGCTGCCCTTGTGGCAAAAATTTGAAATTATAGTTTGCTTTTTTGCAGTGTTGTGTTCTGCTGATCTTATATGTAATATGTTGATGATGATAATTTGCTAAAATCAAACAAAAAATTTGCTGACTGTTCCCTAAGTTATTTACATTATTTACATTTGACAGATATTTGTCCTCATCTTGTTTGTTGTTAACACAACACTTCGGCTGATATACCCTCCAGCCTTCATCAGGTGCCATATGCCCATGGGCATATGGCATAGTGGTTAAGAGCATGGGCTACTAACCCCAAGATTCTGAGTTTGATTCCAAGCAGTGACCTGAATAATAATAATAATAATAATAATAATAATAATAATAATAATAACTAGCACTATGACCTGGCAACACCAGGTCATAGTGTTAGTACATGCATATACAGCTGCGTGTGTGTGCACATACACGTGAGTACTGTCCAAATTTCCGACCAATCATATACAGCTAGCTGGCATTCAATTGGCGTATCAAGTTTTGGGCATTTTGATTGAGTTTTGGATAGAAAATTCACAAAAATGTCACTTCTATTAATATTTTAATGGCTTTGCGGGGTGACTGGGGAAATGTAAAGATGTGCATGACCATTCTTGGATGGTTTTGAATGAACATAGAAAGTGCAAGCCCTCTAACTGAAAAATTGTGGATTTGTATAAAGGACACACACACACAGACAGACATTTTGCCGTTTATATATATAGAGACTAGCAGAATTGCCCGGCGTTGCTCGGGGCTGAATTGCTTGAAAGTACTGTTAATGATTGCACTGAATTATGATGATTATTCAGGCAAATATTGATATAAGTTTACGCTGGGAGATAAGGACTTAACGATCAAATGTGTGCCATTGCATTGTTTTGGGGGAACCAAATTTCTGATGAGCATTATAGGGGCACCAACTTTAAGTTTGAGAAAGTGTGGTGGTAGTCCGGGGTGCTCAAAGGAATTGAGTACCTCTATTGGATAGTTGATGACGTCCTCTGGGTCAGGAGTTGTATCGATAGACTGATATACATAGACTTCCCCAGGAATGAGTTTTAGCATTTCATCATTAATATGGTGAACAGTTTTATCCCTCGGGGCCAGTGTAGCCTTTTTGCCAATCCAATCCATATTCTGATAATTAGCTTGTAGATCTGGGAACACTGCATCTCTGAGATCAGGAGGCATCTTAACAATGGTACAAATGGAATCGATGGCAATATTACCATTTTCATCCCCTGATATTTTTCCTTCGCCAAGTGCAAAGAGGGTGTGAGGAAATGCTGCTGATGTGATATTACGTCGCATATGAGCACGCATATTGGTGTGAAGTTTGAGAGTTACTTCCCTTTATTAAAAAAATATGCATTAAAATGGAAAAAAATGATGTTAAATTATTTGTAAAATCATAGACTCATCGTAGACTCACGCTAATACCCAGAAGGGCTCGATATGAATCACGACTATAAGATACCCGGTTTTGGTTAAACTGCATCGCAAAATGTGGGAGAAGTTAGGAATCTAAATCGGAGTAGACAGACACACAACCTTTCTTTTATATATAAATATTTTCGTCCTAAAAAACTTTGTATGGATTGAATGGTTACCTCTATGGAAATATATACACGCACATTATACATACATGTGTGTATAGATGAATATATAAATACATTTAAATATCTATATACACTTTTGGTCGATCTTTCTGTTTCTTTGAGATAACTTTAGATCTTATTTTCGTCCTAAAAAACTTTGTATGGAGTGAATGGTTACCTCTATGGAAATATATACACATACGTTATACATACATGTGTGCATAGATGAATATATAAATACATTTAAATATCTATATACACTTTTGGGCGATCTTTCTGCTACTTGTATATACTTTAGATCTTATATTCGTCTAAAAAACTTTGTATGGAGTGAAAGGTTACCTCTATGGAAATATATACACACACATTATACATACATCTGTGTATAGATGAATATATAAATACATTTAAATATCTATATACACTTTTGGGCGATCTTTCTGCTACTTGGATATAGGTCTTATATTCGTCCTAAAAAACTTTCCTGTCACACACTCACGCACACACACACACACACACACACACACGCACCCTCACACACACACACACACACACACACACACACACACACACACACACACGCACCCTCACACACACACACACGCACACACACACACACACACACACACACACGTTAGCTTACAATTTTATTTATATATTTGCGTGTCTATGTGTGTAAAGAGGAAGTGGGAATGCAGAGTGAAAGAGTCACTCACTACAAAAAGTGAATTACTTTCACTTTATTCGTTGCACACTGTGTGTGTGCGTGTGCGTGTGCTGTAGCCCACACTAAGAAAAGCATTTGACTTATACACCACAATGTGAGTTTTCTCTAAATTTTGCTTAATTGGGGTTGAAATTTTAAAAAGTGGACCTGGCAAGACCCAATGCATTCTACTCTTAAAAATGCTAGGTAAATTATAATTGAAGAAATCCTATATTGTAGATTTCTATAAGAGACAAAGGGAGGCAGATAAAATCTGCCTTTTATAATAAGAGATAATAATAATATCGAAAAATACCTTAGGAATAAGAACCCAGGTTCAAAATTTCCCCAAGACACCTGATGAGGGCTGGAGGGTACATCAGCTGAAAAGTTGTGTTAACAACAAACAAGATGAGGACAAATATCCGTCAATTGTAAATAATGTAAACAATGTACATAATTCCTCATCTCTTAAATATAGAACTGTATTCCCTATGTTGCTTTGGTATAAGGGTTAGTGCATCTGTCATGCTCACAGCAGAAGAAATGGGTTTGTGCCCCACTTGTAGACACTTAAAAGGCACCCATACTGGCGACATGTAAAGGGCACTCCCACTTCACTCCTGGAGTGGTTGGCATTAGGAAGGGCGTCCAGCTGTAGAAATCTTGCCAGATCAGACTGGAGCCTGGTGCAGCCTCCATGGCTTACCAGTTCCAATCAAACCATGTAACCGATGCCAGCATGGAAAGCAGACACATGATGATGGTAGTGATGATGATGATGATGGTGATGATGATGATGATGATGATGATGATGATGATGATGATGGTGATGATGGTAATGGTGATGGTGGTGATGGTGATGATATGATGATGATGATGATGATGCTGTGGGTATTGTTAAGCAGTTAAGAAGCAGACTCTGCAAACGTGTGATACTGGGTTCAGTTCCGCTGCACGGCACCTTCAGTAATTAAGCAACTGACGTTTCCAATTGCCCCAGGCCTACTCGTGGTCTGTGAAACTGTGTGGAAGCCCATCTTGTGCGTGTATGTATATGTGTGTGTGTGTATGTGTCTTTGTGCTTGTGCATCACCACCACTTAAAATTACACATGCATAATACATACGTAGGTTATCATTCAGCCGACATACATACATGCATGCACGCATGCATGGACACACACACACACACACACACACGCGTGTGGATGCAAAAGCAAGTTTCTTAACCACACAGCCAGTGGCACTTAAAAGGTGTCATTCGAGCGTGATCGTTACCAGCGTCGCCTTACTGGCACTCGAGCCCCATGCTAGTAGGGCATTAAGAGCACCATCTGAGCATGATCGCTGCCAGATCGGCTATCTGGCCTCTGTGCTTGTGGCACGTAAAAGACACCATCCGAGTGTGATCGTTGCCAGAGCAGCTATCTGGCCTCCGTGCCGGTGGCATGTAAAAGACACCATCCGAGCGTGATTGTTACCAGCGTTACCTTACTTGCACCTGTGCCGGTGCCATGTGTAAAAGATTCGAGCGAGGTCGTTGCCAGTACCGCCTGACTGGCCCCGTGCCGGTGGCATGTTAATGCACCCACTACACTCTCGGAGTGGTTGGCGTTAGGAAGGGCATCAAGCTGTAGAAACTCTGTCAGATCAAGATTGGAGCCTGGTGCAGCCATCTGGTTCGCCAGCCCTCAGTCATTCGTCCAGCCCATGCTAGCATGGAAAGCGGACGTTAAACGATGATGATGATAGTTTTAAAGAATGAATTCTTAATTTTTGAAAATGCCAATTGAGTGGGAAACTGACAAGAACTAACTAATTAGTGACCCTAAATTAGCAAATAATTTTATGAAATGAAGAATAAATTTGTTGAGTTAAATTTACAAGCTGAATTATGGATAGTTTGATCTTTGTTGTGAGCAAAGGACAGCCATGGACATGTATTTTAGCTGGTTCCACCTTAGCATCAGACTTGCCCTGAGATCAGAAATAATATTTTTACATATTGGAAAAAAAAAAGTCAGGTGTATTTTTGACTAAAAGTAATTCACATAATTAAAAATAGTAATAAAAAAAAAAGAGACTATCAAAAATATCTGAGAGTGGCCAAAGGCATGGATTTATATAATTAAGTTAAAAGGTGGCACAGTGCATATAATTATGTAAATTACTCTTGGCTGAAAATAAATATCTCATTTTTTTTTTCCATAAATAAAAATATAATTTCTTTTTATCTGCAGGCAAACTGAGGCTGCACTGGGTTGATCAGGTCTAGAAGATAAAAAAACAACAAAAATGTTCGTTGTTGTTGTTGCTTGCCTACAACAAAGATAAGATCGTCTTTCCATTACATATAAATTGATTTGAGAGTAATGTTCGTGATATCGTGTTATCTTCCTTTCTTCTGGAAAATCTGCTAGCTTTGTTTTCTAAGGTGCCCCTCAGATGGAAATTATAAAAGCAAATTAGGAATTTGTTATTTATGGTATTCAGTACACCAGTTTTTAACGGAATTATTTAAATACCTGCCACTGGGCCTCTTGAGTTGGTTCCTTGGTCTTTAAACTATATCGCATACATACAGGAGCTGCCATGTCTGTGTGGTTTAGAAGCATGTGACTTCTAATATGAGAACCAGTTAACCAGAGTCTTACAAGTGGATTTGGTAGGCAGAACCAGAATCCCATCCCATATATACATATATATATATATATATATATATATATATATATATGTGTGTGTGTGTGTGTGTGTGTGTGTGTGTGTGCATGAGTAATGAAAACTTTATAGGGCATACACGTGTTTCGGTTAAATGCTGAAATAATTACATTAAGCTGAAACATTACGAAATCATATAAATTTACCTCATCAGTGTTCATTATCATATACATATGCATACATACATACACACATACACAGATGCATACACTTATACACATACATACATACATACATACATACATACACATATATATACATACATAAGTATGTATATATATATATATATAAGTCCAAGAATAGAAGTTATGGAATTAACATTTAATATTCCATTACAGTCATTTCGATAATGCCTGCTCCCAATCCATGACTATAGATATGTATATAAATATAAAAGATTGTGCAAAATATTCTTTTCTACTCTAGGCACAAGGCCCGAAACTTTTGGGGAGTGGGGCAGTCGATTAGATCAACCCAAGTATGCAACTGGTACTTAATTTATTGACCCTGAAAGGATGAAAGGCAAAATCGACATTGGTGGAATTTGAACTCTAATGTAAAGACAGACGAAATACTGCTAAGCATTTCACCCAGCATGCTAATGCTTCTGCCAGCTCACCACCTTAAACATATATATCTATAGTTACGAATGTATGTATATAGTTATAAATGTATACATTTATAACTGTCGAGCTGGCAGAAATGTTAGCATACCAGGCAAAATACTTAGTGGTATTTCATCTGTCCTTATGTTCTGAGTTCAAATTCTGCTGAGGTCGACTTTACCTTTCATCCCTTCAGGGTCAATAAATTAAGTACCAGTTGCGCACTGAGGTTGATCTAATCGACTGGCCTCCTCCTCCAAAAATTCCAGGTCTTATGTCTAGAGTTTCGAGGCACATGGCCTAGTGGTTAGAGCAGTGGACTCACGGTCAAGAGATCGCGGGTTCGAATCTCAGACTGGGCGATGTGTGTGTTTATGGGCATCCTTCATCCGATTGCGCTGAAATTTGATATGTCGATACCGATGGTATCAGGGCGTGTATAAATCTTGAAAAAGTTACAAAAATCGATTCCAGGTGAGAATGCGATCGATAAAGCCGTTTTTGTCCTGCTTTGCTTCCGTCAACCTGTACATAACTGCACCTTCCATTTTTTGTTGTTTTTGTACTGCTTAAAGGCACGTTTCTTTCCTGCCAAGCTTACTGTTTAAACCATGTTTGTGTTCTCCCAGTCAACACCCTTATCATTACTGGTACTTTAAACTCTTCGGTTGCATATTTGTGTGAATAAAATCGTTTTTCTTTGGAATAGAAAAAAAGTCTATCTTTATTTCTTCTTTTGCTGGTGTCTCAAATTTAGGTTAAATCAGTGTTTCTCAAAAGGGAAGCCAATGGGACGGTCGGACAAGTTGTTTTGAGAAAATTTGGTTTAAATGTTTGACAACTCAGCACCGTCCATTGGGCGGGGGGCGTTTTGCTCGTATATATATATACGTTACATGCACCTCTGGTTAAGTCGTTACGACTTATGTTATTTCCAAAGATACGTCGGTCTTTCTAAAATATTAAATAAATATTAAATCCAGTATTAATTTATGTCGCCTGGCAAAACAGCAACAACGTTCATACTATTACTATACTGTGTTGTTAGTTCCGGGTTGTAACACTTGGTTCCGTTCGTATTCGTCTCCAGGAAATAAATAAAAAAAAAGCAATAGAAACATATAATGTGTAGCATATTAAAATTAATGCTAAAATACAGAATGCATCTTTGATCCCGAGCCTCGTCGTTTTACGATGAAGAAAATGCAAGAGGCTTTTTCTCATTTAGATAAATGTCTTGTTTTATTTGAGGAAATGGAACCCAATGTACAACATTTTGTAAAAATATTGGCAGTTTATCATGATGCTATTGCACTTTATTACTTAACCTTAGGAGAGAAGAAGCAAAAGACAATTTAAGGAACTTCAGGCAGGATTGCCCTACGATCAAAATTACCCAACGGTCTACACCATGACAACAGGATACAGCTGACAATCTCCAACCATCGACATCTAGTGTGTAATTTCCTCATCCTCCTACACTAGCCTCAATGAGTAACAGTACAGTGTTTGAAATTATTTCTTTCCGTCAAACTAAAGTGGGAGTGTGACACCCCTCAGCTTCGTGTCTGTAGGAGAAGGTTACTCTGACATAAAAGCAGATATGCAGGGAATGGCATTGGACCATAGTCTGGTGCGAGCAAACTTCCAGATGATGATTAGAGTAAAAGGAGGGGAGAGGGCCAGTCAGCATTCCTCGGCTTCTGAATGTCCACGAGATGTATGATGCTGTGGTGAGGAAAGAGCTTCTGAAGTGGAAATTGATGAGACGGTTATCGTAAGGAGAAAATATAATCGTAGAAGACTTGTAAAAACTATTTGGCTTTTCGGTGGAATAGAACGAGAAGCGAAAAAGAAATTTTTGATACCTCTTTCATCTGAGTGTGGTGAAAATGAAAGGCGAGATGCCGCTACACTCATCCAATTAATTACTCGCCATATACGCCAAGGGTCCATAATATATAGTGATTCTTGGGCTGCATATAATTCTCTGGGAAATCTTGGCTATACCCACTTTCAGGTGAACCACCGAAAATTTTGTACATCCTACAAACGCGCCGGTGCATACTCAGACAATATTTTTATTTTATGCACAACTCCATTGTCTCCTGAGATGAAAGGATGCCAACAACGATATATGCCAAAAAATGGACCACATACACAGGTATGTATAGATTATTCTCAAAACAATTTCTGTAATTTCATTGTAGTAGCATAAGATTATGTTTGAGAATGTTTTCAGACACACGGTTTCTGTTTTATTTTTGCATATATTCCACCGCTTCATAGAAAACTTCTGAAACTATATATATATATATATATATATATATATATATATATATATATATATATATATATATATATATATGCAAGACAGAAAATATATATTTATAAGGACTTGTTGATTATACCCAAAAATGGACTGCTTGTTTATACCCAAGAAATGGACTTGTTTATACATAAGAAATGGACTTGCTGTTTGTACTCAAGAAATGTGCAACGCACAGGTTATAATAATTATTTCTATAACATAACAATTTAAAGGTATGTTAAAAAGAATTTATTTTAATACCGCGAACTGTCTGCATAAAGAATTTTTAAAAATGAAAAAGAGTGGCAAGTTGTGTAAATAGGGGCCAGGGTAAAATTGAATATTTAAGAGAATTTGCAGCGTGTAAGGTGTTTGTAAGCAATTCCAGAACAACAAAAGCCGTTACTTTCACTGCAAAACTTAAATTTCGTTTGTGTTTAAATATTTTCGGTCTTTGAAACCATGGCAAACCTCTGACAAAAACTCGTGCCGCATCTCTTTTGTCAGTGAACAAGTCTCGGTTTCAAAGAGACCAAAAATATTGACATTGAAATGAGATTTAAATATTGCAGTGAACCAACCTTTTTTCTTTGTGTGTGTTCTTGATAATCGTTTAGAACAAGTAGTTTTACACCAATTACACTATTTTTTTCTTCTTTTCCCGGTTCGGGTCAAAACTATAGTTTAAAGGCCATGGACTGATGATATGAATTTTCCGAGTCCTCTCCCCCACCGCCCTTTCGCGAGTGCGCATTTTTTTGTCATATTCGTTTAGAGCAAGTTGTTTTACACCTATCACATTATTTTTCTTTTGTTTTTGTGCTCGGGGTCAAACGCCTAGGTTTTAATTATTACATGTCTATACATTCAAATAATGGTTATTTCGACTTGAGTCGTTTTGCGACTTTAAGTTGTGTCCTCTGGAACCAATTAACGACGTAGGGTGAGGTATGATTGCATATGAAAGCACTACCAATCTTTCTAAAGTATAATAATATCAATATATATTCACACATACATCAGTGTGAATGTATATCTATACAAATTATCTATATTCATGTGTCTGTCTGCCTCACTTCCAATCCATATATATATATATATACATATATATATATACATATATATATATATATACATACATACATACATACATACATATATATATATATATATATATATATACATACATACATACATACATACATACATACATACATACTACATACATACATACATACATATATATATATATATATATATATATATATATATATATAGCGCATATTTATGTATATCAGCTTGTACACTTCCTTTATATTAAAGGAACCGTCTATCGATAGTTGGCGTGTTAAAGTGTTAAATATAAGACGCAAATCCGTGTATTATCCACCTTTATCTTTGGTGAATAGGTACAAAAATGTCACGTACTTCAATCAAAGTAAAACCTATTTATAACAATATAATGCACTGAAAGGCTTAATGATAAGGAAATACCAAAGTAATAATAATAAAAGAAAACAAGTTAATTAAAGAGACGTCTGAATAAAAACATTATCGTAAAAATAGACTTAAGAAAACAGTAATAGAAAATGTTTATTTGATAATTGTTGCGAGGTTTTTATGGTATACTTACGAGTCTTCCGAAACGGAAACCCGCTTTACAATCACTGGGTGTAAAACGGCGTCATTATATTATTAGAGTCGTTGGCGTTGTTTTTTATGACGTGAGTCTGGGAGTCTTGTATGGGATATGATCTATAACCCTGTGGTTCGTTTGCTTTGGAATGAATAGACTTAATATAGAAAGAAAGGAAGGAAGGAAAAAACATCTAGATTTTTATATACGAAAAAAGAAAAAACAACCTGATCGTGAATATAAGATATTAGATAGAATACTGACAAAGACCTAGGGGCTAACCCTGCACATGATTCAAGAAAACACGATGGAAATTCCATTGTAAACCATTATTAAGACTAAAAGCAAACTGCATACATTCATATGTATACATCCACACGTGTGTGTATGGATAAATATAGTTTTCAAATCCAAGGTGTTTCCTCTTGAAGCACGTTTGTTTGTTATATTTGTGTGAGGCATGCATAAGAGTTGAAAATACTAGAAAATATTTTCTGTAGAGTAATAACATCAAAACAGGAGATGGAAAAATTATTTAGGGATCTTTTCGGTTTGAACGGCAGTTTTTAACATAATTTCTAGGTAACAAAAAAATTTTTAACTTCGTATAATGGTAGAATGTGTTTATAAAACATCTTTTTCTCTTGGTTTTATTTAGAAAATTCTATAGTTTGTAAGATATTTGTTGTTTATTTCTTCAATTTCTACCAATCACTGACGTCTATTGAGGTAAAAAACATTCAGTGCCGTATGAATATGTCCCTCGTTTCAGAAAGAGATTGGGTTTATTTACATTTGTGAAGAAAAAAAAGATACACTTCTCCCACCCCTAACCCTAACCCTAAAACAGATTGAAATGCAATAGATCGATACTAGGGTCATAATTATGGGTGACAATTTCATGTGACACCGCTAGAAAAAACTGCCGTTCAAGCCGGAAAGATCCGATATTGGAATACTAACAACGGTCTAGGGCTAACCCTGCACATGATTCATGAAAACACGATGGAAATTCCATTGTAAACAGTTATTAAGCCTAAAAGCAAACTGCATGCATTCATACGTATACATCCACACGTGTGTGTATGGATAAATATATTTGTATATCATACAGATAGTTTTCAAATCCAAGGTGTTTCCTCTTGAAGCACGTTTGTTTGTTATATTTGTGTGAGGCATGCATAAGAGTTGAAAATACTAGAAAATGTAGTTTCTGCAGAGTAATAACATCAAAACAGGAGATGGGAGAATTATTTTGGCATTATTCATTTCGCCATTACACGTGTTCCATTGCACATGTAGTAGGAAAGATGTAGCATATTTCATATTAGAGATTCTTCGGACAGAGAATCAAATAATACTTGTACAAATGTGTGTGTTTGTGAGTAAACATGCATAGATTTGTGTGAATTGATTATATATATATATATATATCATCTTATAAGAAAGGGCTAAAGAAGATATTTCTAAAGCCAATATACTGATTATCCACTTATCTATATATATATTACGGAAATGTACTTGCATAGCAAGTAACCTGATATGAAAGGGTGAACTGGAACAAAAACAATTGCAGAGTGGAAGGTGTTTATAAACCATTTAAAACACGCAAAAGCCGTTAGATTCACTTCAACATTTACATTCAATTTGCCAAAATATTTTCGTCACTTTGAGATTGTGGACTCTTCACTCACTTTGCTTGAAATTCTGTAAGTTTTCAATAGCAATTTAGCAGAGATAGCTAGCAATGCCAAGCTGCTCCACACTGATGCAGAGCAATAATTCTGGAACTAGTCTCTGGATGTTGGCCTTGTTGGGTGGAGTTGCTTATCTCCCGTTTGAAAACTTAATGACACAACGCTTGTGTCACGTAGCCAACTGGAAACACTGTTTCCCGGGTACTAAATAGCAGTAACATTCTTCCCTTTCCTGGGACTGCCACATCAAGTTGGCAACAAACCATCACTTTATATATAGATAGATAGATATAAAATACTTTTGTGTGTATGTATATCCAAATTTACATCCATGCGAGGAAAATTAAAAATAAAACCTTGTGATATGGAAATTTCAGTCTAGTTCTTCTAGTTGGACGCCATTGGACTTCTCTTCCATTTTCTTAAGGGAAATTTTGAAGAAAATTCTTTTACAAGTTGAATTTAGATTGGACAGCTACCCGAGTGTACTGAACAGACGCCAAGACTCCACGAACAAACAAAATGGCTATTGTTTCAGAGATTCTTAGAACAATGCTATGAATGGAGTTAATCTCTTGTGAAACGGTTGCTTTGAAATGAAATGTTTAATAACTATCTTGATGTATTCGCTATTGATCTCAAGATTTTTTTATTTTCTAGGTATTCTTGTTTTTGATCTTGTCTGCTTCATACACTTTCAATTTTAATGACAATCTTCACAGAAAGTTATACAAATTTTCGTTTAGAAATAATGTGCAAATAAACCTTTCTCTTCTGTACACACACACACACGGAATTTACTGAATGAATGAGAGAGGAGGGCTTAATGCAAGTTGTACAGGTGCTTATTACACAGTTGTGTGAAAGTCAAACTGGAGAATAAGCCTTCAGTTTTGTCAAACTAACGTATGTGTGTATGTATATGTGAGTGTATGTATCTGAGTCTACGTATCAGTGTGTATATATATATATATATACAAAACATTATTGGTGAATTGAAGAAATGGAGCTGAACGCAGATTGAACAGAAATCGTTTTATTTCATTCTACACGTGTTTCGAAAGGCACAAATTACCAAAATCCGATTGAATAATGGGACCATATTGTGTCTTTCTCTTCAGGAAGAAAAAAGGAAATCCGTTGGACAATCATCCTCAAGATTGTCTTTGCGTGTCTCCAACCATTACGCAACTTTTCGGGACATGAACAAGCGCCAGACCACGGGACTCAGTAAGCTAATATGGCGACTGAAGGATACGAACTTAAGCTATAGGCTGGAATGGTCAATTTTGTCGGTGGCCCTCCCATTTGATAGGGGCAGAAGACAGTGCAACCTTTGTGTCTCCGAACTCTTCCATATTTTGTTTGCCAGAGGCCGGATGGTAAACGGGCTTTTACAGTCGGCTTTTCGATGCCCCCATTGGCGGCGTTACACTTATCTGGCTTTTAAATAGCGTTTATAAATAATACCGGCACCCATAGCCCTTGGTAACAAACTCTGAAATAGCCTTTAAGATATCTACGATTAACCACTGCAAGGGGAATTACTCCTGTAAGACAAACGGGGCTTGGTTTTTTCACAGCGGGGGGTTTCCTTGACAAGGCAGGCTTAGATGAACACACACACACATAAAACATAATATATATATATTTTTTTCTTTCTGCCACCCAACGGTTCTCACGGCAGTAGCCACTGACAGCCGAACGATCAAACGCACACACGTACACAAAAAATGTTTTCTACCCCTACGCCAACACACATATATAGAACAGTATACACACACACACGTCTCTAAGTAGATTTTTTCTCGCCCCTTATAAAACATCCAATATTCCTTAAATAGTCAGAACTTTATTCTCGGTCACAAAGAACATCTATACACCCTCACCCACATGATTGACCGATGCCTGACCCGTTGAATTCTTCAGCCACCGGTTCTCAACATACACTGATAAACAGTTTCGCCATGGGCTCTTAGGAGCATAGTTCGATTTGTTTTTGCTCCGCCTCTGTTCTGTTTTTGTTTTTCCAACGGATTTCCTTTTTCTTCCTGAAGAGAAAGACACAATATGGTCCCATTATTCAATCGGATTTTGGTAATTTGTGCCTTTCGAAACACGTGTAGAATGAAATAAAACGATTTCTGTTCAATCTGCGTTCAGCTCCATTTCTTCAATTCACCAATAATATTTTAATTTCAATTATCCGCACCAACGCACGGTTGCAACGCCAGATGGTTGTACCTCCAACCGTGCTGTTTACTGCTGTGATTTTTGCTACTAAGGTATCGGTTAAACTTTTGATTAATCTACTACAAGATTATTCATCTTTCTATTTCACATAATATATATATATATATATATATGGGGGTGTTTGTATGCGTAGGTGTACTATGTATGTGTATGTATGTATGTATATATATATCTTCTATTTTTTAATTATTATAAATCTTCCACTGGGGAACGAACCGGTTTCCAACAAAGATACAAGGCTTCATCTTTGGGATGTAGTTAACAAAGACGAATTCACGTTTGGAACATTTGAAAGTCTTGCATATTTTTACTGTTCCACTCACAGATTGCACTTGTAATCTACGAATTTGTCGGTCGATTTCTCTTTCTGAAAATCCCAGTTTATCCAGATTCTCCTTTAAGCATTTACTAACAAAACCTAGTGCTACAATCATTATTGGTATGAATATGAATTCAAAGTTTGGATACGGAGCTGGAAGTTTTGAAGCAGTTGTCCATAGATATCCTCCTTTTCTTTGATTTTCAAACACATTTTTATATCTACAGAGCATGTGTGCTTGACCAAACGGAACACAACATCATGTTAAGGTTATCTGAAAAATAACCCTCCTCTCTGCCAAGATCCAAACTTGGTCGTACCTTCCCACCACACTGAAAAATAGTGGGAAGAATCCCTTTTTTTTTAAAGCTGATTATGGGTTCCAGTGAATAAACGTAATCTACTCGCGCTGAGCTGGTCTGTCATGTGATGGGACTGGATAGCCTGCATGAAGCCAGAAAGACTCGACCAGGTCATGTGACGACTGGTAGAAAACGCGTGTATGAGCCGATATTTGGGTATTTAAGGTTAAATGGCCAAATGATAAACAGGGCTAATGCAGTTTTGCTCCTCTCCTTGAAAAATGCATTGTTTTGAAAAAAAATTTTCGGATCCCTACATTTTAGATATCGGAGCTTATGAATATACAAAAAAAATTTTAATTTCACCCCACCCCACCCCCATTTAAAATTGTTGGTTTTGTGTACTTCAAAGAGATCGTAGCGAATTGACGAACATATGCAAATCGAAATTAAACACAGAAAAAAACATTAAAGGGAAGAGAATTTGCGTTTTACTTGTGTTTGCCTTAAATAATCGTAAATAATAATTTAATGTAAATTAAATATACGCCATAATAAATCTTAGAGCGAATTATAAACAGTAGCTGCACCACATCATATTTGCCATTTAAATATGGTTAACCCCTAAGGGTGGATGCTTAAATATATCTAAATAGCAAATATACGCCATTTTATGAGAAACAAACATTAATGTTTACTAATTAATGTTATAAAGTTTAATAAAGGGCTCAAATTTCACCCCCTCCCTCAATTTTAAATTTTGAATTCTTTCATCGATTTATTTATTTATCTGTCTATCTGAGTTCAAATTACGTCTGTTTATTCATAAAATATATTTGTCAACTAAATGTGGCGGTCCTATAGAAGACGGTGTTACTGTTGTTTTTAGCCCCAGGAAGACATCCATATCTATTTATCTCTTTATACACATATCTATATGCTTATTGAGTTTAAAATTTGGAAAACGTGGTTTCTTGCATATTCGGAATCTCCGTCATAGGGGAAAAAAATTTCGAAAAAGTTCAAAAATTTAAGGGGAGTTGAGTGGTAAACTTTCATTTTTTTTCTGCATATTCGTTATCTCCGACATCTAAAATGTAGGGATCCAAATACTTTTTTTGAAACAATGCATTTTCCAAAGAGAGGAGCGAAACTCCATTATTCCGAATAAACTTATGCTACATTATTGACATAGTTCCTGTAAACATGTAACATGGGATCTTTGTGGGGTCTTTGTGGTTTTCATCAGTTTACAATTTTGTTCCAGTTGTTTTCAGATTTGGTTTATGGATTAAGTTTTGTATACTAATTATGAAAATGAAATTCATTTTTCCTATAAATCCATAATTAAAAAGTTATTAGCCTTCAAAATTTGCAAAATTTGGGTATTTTAGCCTATCAAAAGCGAGTATTTTAGACATCACCATGGCAAAAAAGTTTGTTTCTATAGTAACCAAAGCAAAATAGCACCACGTGTTCCATAGCTGATTGTGAAGAATTCTGTTTCCATAGTAACCAAAGATGCTGCACATGCGCACAAGGAGTGTAACCACCACTTGTTCAATAATTGTTTGTTTTCATAAGAGATGGAACTCTCACTCAACAAATTGAAAGTACCTGGGCATGGCTGACTCTCATCTTTGTGAATTTATGTGGAAGAAGGAGATATGTGAAAGATAATTTATTTTATAAAATCCTTGAGTGTATTGTAAACTTTCATTCTTGAATTTTTTTTAACTAATAAAATGTTTGTTTTAAACAGTGTTTGGACTGTTATTTCTAGCAACTCCTGTTGGCTTGTTCGTAGCTTTTGAATATTTAATTTGCTCATGAATGTTTCAATATAAACTTTGTATATTTTAATGTTTTGACTGTTATTTCTAGCAACTCCTGCTGGTTTGTTTGTTCATAGCTTTTAAATAATTAATTTGCTCATGTAGCTAGTTTAATATTTTGACATGCCGATGACCCCCACCCTTGATGATGAAAGAGGTAGTGAACACGCAGATTGGCTGAAAATTCTGAAAAATTATCAAAGTTTGAACACCTGTAGCATTTTTTGTAAATTTTTTCTGGAATAAATGAATAACAAATTCGAGTTCAGCATCAAAAATAATATTTATATGAGACATTAAAGAAAAGGTTTTTAAAGATAATTGTAAACAGTGACAAAAACCACAGAGATCCCAAATGGGAAAAATTAGTGAACCAAATGACAGGAATATTATTTAGGAAGACATCATGATACACTTTTAACGAAGAAAAAAACAGAATATGTTTGGAAGAGTGCGGTAATTTAAGGCTAAAACTCAATAATTTACAGCCAAACATCGATGTGATATTAACTTGTATTCACCCAATACATATTTCACACTAAATATTCCGACTATATCAATATGACTGAATTTTTTTTCTTCTAAATCAATTTCGTCTAGTATTTTCATTAACTTTATTTAAATATTTCTTATTAATTAAAACATGATAATGACACAAAAGAACGAAGGAATTATCGTTTTAAATTAAGAACAAAATGCTTCGCGGATATTCCTTTCAGTTCTTTACGTCCTGAGTACAATGTAAGCAGGCGTCTGGTAGAGATGGAAACAGAGATTGGCTGGTGACAGATACATCTTTGTCAGACACGAGTTGCATGTGGTCACTGGCATGTGCTAAAGATGTAGAACAGTTGAGAACTGCATTTCTTATAGAGAATAGTGGGCTCCTAGGAGAGATGAAAATTTTTCCACTAAGAGAACACGTGATCCCTTTTAGCACATCTAATTAGTTTACTGTGTAATTTTGCGCAATTGTTTAGGGGACAATTTGCGCCTATAAACTAACCAATCAGAACAATGGTTACAACCTGGTCTTTATAACCAAGTGTTTTCTGCTACGTCCAAACAACAACTAAAAATCAAAGGGAGAGGGAATATTTTGCTTTCTTTTCTTTTGTCAATCCGTTCTGCTACAGATTCATTAACCATATAAAGACCCATTACCGTTACACTCTTTATAACCCATTTCTGAGTAATAATTATGGACTCATTTTAAGGCGATGAACTGGCAGAATCATTAGCATGCCAGGCAAAATGCTCAGCAGAATTTTGTCTGTCTTTATGTTCTGAGTTCAAACTCCGCTGAGGTTGACTTAGCCTTTCATCCTTTGGAGTCGATTAAATAAGTACCAGTTAAGCACTGGGGTCGATGTAATCAACTTGCTTCCTCTCCCAAAATTGCTGGCCTTGTGCTAAAATTTGAAACCAATATTAAATATTTGCCCACATCTACAATTATTAAACACACTCATAGTTAACAAAATAAATTCTTTTCTACTCTAGGCACAGGGCCCGAAGTTTTTGAGGAGGGGGCCAGTCGATTAGATTGACCCCAATACGCAACTGGTACTTAATTTATCAACCCCGAAAGGATGAAAAGCAAAGTCGACCTTGGTGGAATTTGAACTCATTACAAGACCCCTTTTTTCTTTTTATCGAACTCGATTAACAAATGATGAAATAAGTTTATATTTAAATTTTGTTTCCATAAACACTTTTCTGTGTAATAATTATGCACTAATGATTAATGCATAATTTACATAGATTAGTGACTAATCTATGTAAATTATAATTACAGATTGTTTTTATTTCAGAATTGTCTCAAAATTGATTAAATATATATATAGAGTGAAATTTATAAAGATATTTTCATCAACATAACTTAATTCATACCGATATTTCAAAAGTATATTTAAATATATATTTATGCCTGGGACAAATAATACATGTTTTTTTTTACATGAAAAAATACTTGAAAGGAAAAACAGGAAGTTATGAAATAAAATAAAGCTATGTGCAGAAACGTTAGCGCACCGGACGAAATACTTACTGGTATTTCGTCTGCCGCCATGTTCTGAGTTCAAATTCCGCCGAGGTCGACTTTGCCTTTTATCCTTTCGGGGTCGATAAATTAAGTACTAGTTCCGCACTGGGGTCGATGTAATCGACTTAATACCTATGTTTGTCCTTGTTTGTCCCCTCTATGTTTAGCCCCTTGTGGGTAATAAAGAAATTGGTATTTCGTCTCTGGTTACGTTCTGAGTTCAAATTCCGCCGAGGTCGACTTTGCCTTTCATCCTTTCGGGGTCAATAAATTAAGTACCAGTTACACATTGGGGTCAATATAATCGACTTAATCCGTTTGTTTGTCCTTGTTTGTCCCCTCTGTGTTTAGCCCCTTGTGGGTAGTAAAGAAATAGGTATTTCATCTGCTGTTACGTTCTGTGTTCAAATTCCGCCAAGGTCGACTTTGCCTGTCATCCTTTCAGGGTTGGTAATTTAAGTACCAGTTACGCACTGGGGTCGATATAATCGACTTAATCCCTTTGTCTGTCCTTGTTTGTCCTCTCTGTGTTTAGCCCCCTGTGGGTAGTAAAGAAATAGGTGAGCAATGGTTATGTAGTTAAGCTGCGTATCGTTCTCATATAAAACCAAGTCACCATATTAATTCTTCAATGAATCTGTTACTGGGATGAGATTTGGTTAATTTGCTGTCAACTGTGTATAATAAATCTACAGCACCAAGCAAACATTTAAACATGATTTATTATTCCGCACTAGTCATGAAAAGATGTATATAAATTACAATTCTAAATTGGGTTCACTCTCTCATCGTCATCGTGTGGCTTCCTTGTCTCTTTTCTGTAAGTATTTTCATGGACATTGTTCAGCTGAGCTCTCTTCTCTGGTTTCTCCTTTAAGACCTTATCAGCGATCAACTTGACTTGCATCCAGTTCTCATCAATATACTGTGCTACCTCCTAAGTGTTGTCAAGCACTTTACGGTACCAGTTTCTTCCCTCGCACCTTTGAACTTTGGAATTCCCTCCCACAATCTTGTTTTTCTCTTCAGTATGACTTCCTCCAGTCTTTTAAGTCTAAAGTACATCGTCACCTATTGACTTCTGTCTAACGTCCATTTTATACTAGTAGTTCTTATATTTTCAGTGGTCTAAGGACCTTGTAATTAAAATTTTAAAAAGTCTAGTTTTAACTCACGAGCTGTGGCCATGCTGGGGCGCATACTTTAAAAAGAAACCAATATATGTGTAGAATTAACAAGATGAAAATAGTGTAATACAATATGCAGGAAAAGAACTGTCTATCCAAAGTTTAAAACTGGGCTGGTTTTAACATAATGAGTATATGTTGATTCGCTAGCTTCTGCACGCATTTTTTTCTCTCCTTGTTTCTCTCCGTGTTTCTTTTCTGTGTATCTTTCTGTTGAAGAGCGTAGGCACGAAACGTAAAAGACTTGTTTTATTTATATTCCTGAGCGCCATACTAATACAATTGTTTGTTTGTATTCCACCTGCCTTCGTCTTTTGTTTATTTTCATAAAGCTTCCCGTTATATATATATATATATATATATATATAATCACTGTGATCACCATGGCTGACCAGGCTAGCAGATGTTGCTACACATCGCTGGTCACAATGTGCTTCGCATTGTTTTAGCCTTCAAATGACTCCACCCCGCTGGATAAGCGAGCAGGCCAACAGAAGAAAGAGTGAGAGAAAGTTGCGGCCAAAGAGTACAGCAGGGATCGCCACCATCCCCTGCCGGAGTCTCATGGAGCTTTAGGCGTTTTTACTCAATAAACACTCACAACGCCCGGTCTGGGAATTGAAACCGTGATCCTACGATCGCGAGTCCACCACCCTAACCACTGGGCTATTGCGCCTCCACATATACGTGTGTGTGTAGTGTCGTGTCTGCCTTATGGTTGCATATAGTTACTATAATAACTGGAAAGGTGTGTGTATTCGTAACGCATTCATGAATCCACTGGAGTTTGGCGAGAGTGGAGTCACCGTTCCAGCCCGATGTTTCTAACACTTTGTGAATGGCGCCAAGAATCAACTCTATTAATACATTATCTCTATGGAAGGTTCTAGGACAATCTGGAGAAGCAATGACGTGAACAGCAGTTGCTGATTGGACAATAACTCGGCCATGCACATGATCAGGCCGTTGTTATGTCATGACTTCATATTCGTAATGTGGCAATGCGAGTTTGAATCCATGCTATCATCATCATCATCATCATCATCATCATCGTTTAACATCCGTTTTCGGTGCTGGCATAGGTTGGACGGTTCGACCGATGTCTGGGAAGCCAGGAGGCTGCACCAAGCTCCAGTCTGATCTGGCAGTGTTTCTACAGTTAGATGCCCTTCCTAACACCAACCACTCCGAGAGCGTAGTGGGTGCTTTTTACATGCTACCAGCACAGGTGCCAGGGTAGGCTGGCAGTGGCCGTAATTGGTTGGTGCCTTTTACGTGCCAACGGCACGGAAGCCAATCAAGGCGGCGCTGGCATTGGCTATGTACAGATGGTGCTTTTTACGTGCCACCAACACAGGTGCCAGGGGAGGCTGGCAACGGCCACGATCGGTTGGTGCTTTTTACATGCCTGCAGCACGGAAGCTAATCATGGTAGCGCTGGCATCGGCCACATACGGATGGTGCATTTTACATGCCACCGGCACAGGTATCACAACTACAATTTCCATTTGATTTTTTTTTTAGTAACTAATTTTTTTGCAGAACTTGACTGTAACATTCTTGGCACTGACAGACAAATTTCTGCAAACAGTCTGGCATAGATTCTGCTGTAGATGCAGCTACCATATTCAATTCTTTTGTTTAATGAATATTCATGAGCTCAGCATTAATGTTTTCAGCCGACATGTTGAACTTGTAGTGAGGTCGAAGATCCAACTTACTTCAAGCTATGCGTCCTGAATATCAATCAGTCAATCAACTTGCAGAAACATCACCCTATATTATAGAATGTTATCATGTCAAAAGAGGTTATATAAGCAACAAAGCAGGCAAGGTTAGCAAGAGAGGTGGTTGAGGACGTTATGCGCATAGTTACAGACAACAAGGCCTTAACAAAACAAAATTCCTTGCACTAGCCTAGCTAGAGTGTGTGCTGCCAGGGTGCCCCCAGACCCCACAAGAAACACATATTGTCTACAGCAGACCCAAGTTCGATTCCAGGCAGTAACCTGAATAGTAATAATAATAATAACATCGAAAAATACCTTAGGAATTAGAACCCAGGTTTGAAATTTCCCCAAGACACCTAATGAAGGATGGAGGGTATATCAGCTGAAGCGTCGTGTTAACAACAAACAAGATGAGGACAAATGTCCATCAAATATAAATAATGTAAAGTGACTAATACTAGCCTAAAATGAGCAGGTCAAACTTTCAAAATAGCTGTCATGCATATATCTAAATTTCTCCACTTTTTTCTTGGATATTTCGCATTTTATAGTAATGCACACTTTAAAACATTTTAATAAATAGGCACAGGAGTGGCTGTGTGGTAAGTAGTTTGCTTACCAACAACATGGTTCCGGGTTCAGTCTCACTGCGTGGCACCTTGGGCAATTGTCTTCTACTATAGCCTCAGGCCAACCAAAGCCTTGTGAGTGGATTTGGTAGACGGAAATTGAAAGAAGCCCGTCATATATATGTATATATATACATGTGTGTGTGTGTATGTGTATATGTTTGTGTGTCTGTGTTTGTCCTCCCAACATGGCTTGACAACCGATGCTGGTGTGTTTACGTCCCAGTAACTTAGCAGTTCGGCAAAAGAAATCGATAGACTAAGTACTAGGCTTACAAAGAATAAGTCCTGGGGTCGATTTGTTTGACTAAAGGTGGTGCTCCAGCATGGCTGCAGTCAAATGAATGAAACGAGTAAAAGAATAAATGTCTTCATCCCTCTCGAAATGTCATGCTCTTCCCCCCTCATTGTGCCTTCAGAATACCAGTCACTAAAGTGTTTCGAAACACGGGGTACTATAAAAACAGGACTTTTTGAATGATTCACCTAATGACAAATTACCTTGAATATTTTTAGTAATGTTGCTCACCTGTTGATGAGCTATGTCTCATACAGACCCTTTCTTGAAAATGGTTGCCCAAAACTGCTACAAAATGTACAAAAAATAAATCCTGAAAAAAAATTCGGAAAAAATCTGATTTAAGCATGAAAGCTATTCTGAAAGTCTTCCAATTAGAAACTCTGAAGATTGTTCCTTAAATTCAGGTTAATTGAAGTAAAAAATGTCATTTCCCATGAGATAAATTGCTTTTCCATTGTTCAGGCTTATTGAATAAGTATCTTTTTTAATGTTGGCTACTGATAAAGAGAACATTGTCGTCAATTTGTATATCTCTTTCTTATTTAGCACTACACACGATGATTTCATTTGTTCCATGTTAACATGATGTAAAAACTATCAGACCCTTTAAGATATCAAAGCTATTCCACAAGATAATCATGGTGGGTGTTGTAATAATTATTCCCTTCCAGTTTAAATTTCTTTTTTTTTCTATTCTAATAGGCGTAGGAGTGGCTGTGTGGTAAGTAACTTGCTTACCAGCCACATGGTTCTGGGTTCAGTCCCACTGTGTGGCACCTTGGGCAAGTGTCTTCTACTATAGTCCCGGGCTGACCAAAGCCTTGTGAGTGGATTTGGTAGACAGAAACTGAAAGAAGCCCGTCGTATATGTATGTATGTATGTATGTATGTATGTATGTATGTATGCATGCACGGATAGATGGACGGATGTATGTGTGTGTATGTATGTATGTATGTATGTTTGTATGTATGTATGTGTTTGTGTGTCTGTGTTTGTCCCCCCCCCCCAACATCGCCTGACAACCGATGCTGGTGTGTTTACGTCCCCATCACTTAGCAGTTTGGCAAGAAAGAACGATAGAATAAGTACTAGGCTTACAAAGAATAAGTCCTGGGGTCGATTTGCTCGTCTAAAGGCAGTGCTCCAGCATGGCCACAGTCAAATGACTGAAACAAATAAAAGAATGCAAATGTAAATGCCTTCACTTAGAAGGATAAACATTTTATTAAGTCTTTCTTTTACACAATTAACGAGTTCGTTTAAAGACTGAAGCACCTGGATAACACTGTTCCCTTCTTTTTATCTTTCTTTCTTAATTTGCAAAATCCTGTGGCTGAAACCATATTGAAATCTGTGGACAGGAAATAGGTAAGCAGCATTTAATGGATTATAATGAAAAAAAAAAAAAACCAAAAAGGTATTTGGGGGTTCTTTCATGGGAATTAAATTAGGATTTCAATTCTGTGAATAGCATCAGGATCCTCTGTCTCTTTCTTCATTGCGTTCTTCAAAGAAATCTAACAAGTTTTACAGCGTCAGAGAATTCAAAGATTTTGAATGCCAAAATAATTATATATAAAAAAAATAACAAACTTTAACTCGCAGTAGAAATACCGAAGGAAGAAAGCAATTTCATGACAATTACTTCAACAACTGATTGAACATCAGCTGTAGTTTGAGCAACATTCTACAGAATATGAGTTGGACAACCAAATCCTTTCATAAAATTGTTCGTGCTTTGCTTCAATTTTGAATGGACATCATTCACACCTTTGTGTAAACACGTCCACGAAATTAGTATTTGTGTTGCCTTTACAAACAACTATATATATATATTATATTTTTCTTTTCTTTTTCCTTCGTCGACTTTTAAGTCGATAAGTGTTACTCTGAAAAAAGCTTGCAATAGTTTCTGTGGTCTCACTAGGGAGCGATTTCACTCCTAATAACCATGAATGCGCCTTTTTTTTCCCTGGGGTGTGGAGAACACTGCAGAATTGAAGGGGGAAAATGTGATCTGTTTTGTGATTATTTGTATCCATAGAACAAAAAGTTATAGGAAAAGTTATTTTAGTTAGAAAAAAATCTCATTGGAAAAAAAAGTCACATTTTATTTAAATACCGTGAACAAAATAATAAAACAAAAAGTATTTGAAATCAATTATTAACTGATAGTACATGACTTATACGCTACATATGAAGACGTTACACATATGTGAGGAAAAAAAATAACAACTTTTATTCAATTTCTTAAGCAAAGTAAGACAATGAAACGAAAAAAATTAAGTCATTTATTGACAATACATGACATGAACAGATTGAAAACATCTTAGATAGTAACGCGGCATTATATGTATATTCAGTAGTTTTTGTATCACTGAAACGAATATTCCATCTGACTCCACAAAGAATCTCTGTCGCAGTCTTGCAGTTCGCCCACTGAGTAGCCCAAGTTACGAAGACATTCTTGTAGATGCACGGATTTTGTTCCGTGATATTTCCTCTGGATTCCCTTAGATTTTTTTTCAAAAAGACGAGATATCTAGACTTCTGACAACTACTGAAATAATGAATGGTGTTGTTATCATTCATGGTGTCCTCGAATGCTTTACATTTCAAATCAATGTCCTTGATACCAGATCATAACTAGTTTCCTTTAGATATCAAAGATTTTTCTTACAATCCTTGCTGTTCTTAATAGACAAGATTTCTGAATAAATGCCACTCCCATAGTTACACTCATTTCAATAAGGAAACTGCCAAGTTTGTTGATGGAACTTCAGGAACTTAGGTATATCATTATTATTATTATTATTATTATTATTATTATTATTATTATTATGTTTTTTCCTTCCTTATTCAAATTTTCTTCCATTTCTCACCGAGTGTTTTCCGTACACCTAGGGCAGAGAAGCTCATTGTATGCATTCCCTGATTACACGTGCAAATTCACAGATATTATTATTATTCTACTACTACTACTACTAATTATTATTATTATTATTATTATTATTATTATTATTATTATTAGTAGTAGTAGTAGTAGTAGTAGTAGTAGTAGTATAATTGTAGGTGTTGGAATGGCTGTGTGGTAAGTAGCTTACTTACCAACCACATGGTTCCGGGTTCAGTCCCACTGCGTGACACTTTGGGCAATTTACCATTTTACACCAATCAGGAAGCGCTGTTAAATTCTCAGGCATTACTTGTGAATTGTCACAGCTTACCAAAGAGAGACATGAAAATAAAGAAGGAAAATTAAAAAAAAAACATTGTTACCTGTGATTTGTCACAGCAAACCTAAGATAAAAAAAAAGAAGAAAAAAAAGGAAACAAAGAGAAAACATTAGCTTTGACCAAAGGAATTCTGACCATTCCCCTCCTCCATGTGTTTCTATAATGATTGAACTGACAGATAATTAAACAAAGGTTTCAGAATAATATATGAAGACACCACAGGTGTAATTAACTATATTGTATTGTCTCCTGCTGTTCTGCTGACCATTATCTTCTTCAAGGAATGTATTGTCTGTTCACAGTTCTTATATTACATTTATCGTTAGTCCCTGTTTTTCTTAATCTTTCTGATTTTCCTCTATTATTTTTTGCTCAAAATATATTCACATCAGATGGCATATAAGTTATACAAGTATGTGGAGGCGCAATGGCCCAGTGGTTAGGACAGGGGACTCGCGGTCATAGGATCGCGGTTTCAATTCCCAGACCGGGCGTTGTGAGTGTTTATTGAGCGAAAACACCTAAAGCTCCACGAGGCTCCGGCAGGGGATATTGGTGATCCCTGCTGTACTCTTTCACCACAACTTTCTCTCACTCTTACTTCCTGTTTCTGTTGTACCTGTATTTCAAGGGGCCGGCCTTGTCACTCTCTGTGTCACGCTGAATATCCCCGAGAACTACATTAAGGGTACACGTGTCTATGGAGTGCTCAGCCACTTACACGTTAATTTCACGAGCAGGCTGTTCCGTTGATTCGGATCAACCGGAACCCTCGTCGTCGTAACCGATGGAGTGCTTCCATATACAAGTATCCATTAGAATTACAATCTGTATTATAGACCTTCTCTGCTCATGTTCACAAGCTCGTCCGTGTTGTTGGTTCGGATACTATCCAGGATTATTTGGTGTTTTTCCAGAAGGTTTGATTTTCACAAATTCCATGAAGGAATTCTTAATTTTATAGTTATATGAGAAAATTATGCAATTCAATATTTAAGAGATGAGGAATTATGTACATTATTTACACTATTTACATTTGACGGATATTTGTCCTCATCTTTTTTCAGCTGATATACCCCCGAGCCTTCATCAGGTGTTCAAAATTGGGGAAATTTTGAACCTGAATTCTCATTCCTAAAGTATTTTTCAATATTATTATTATTATTGTTATCATTATTATTATTATTATTATTCAGGTCACTGCCTGGAATTGAACTCGGAATCTTGGGATTAGTAGCATGCACTCTTAACCACTACGCCATATGCCTGGAGAGCATTTTAATTAGTTATTCTTTACAGAGAATAATTTTCAGAGTCTCTTCTAAGCATAAGTTGCAGTTGTGGGAGATTTCCTTGTAGGGTTTGACATTTTTCAGTACGGACCAATTTAATATATATTCCTTTCCACTTCACATTAATCTCAATATGGGATTCCCAAATGAGGTGCATTGACTCTTATTTTCATCTGAAAAGGATGCTATGTGGTTTCTCAGGCGGCTTTTCACCATGTCCATTTATAAATAACATTTCGCCTCGTTCAGTTGTTTTCAAAGTATATTAGTTCTGAAGCCTACAGTTGCATCTTTTGAAGTTGTTTTTCATGCTTAGGTCCCCTTTCTTTCACATCTTTCTTTTTGTTGTTCAGTGTGCAGTTCAAATGCATGCTTTGGATGTTACTTCTGTCATTTCTGTAGATTATTGTTCGTCTCATCTCTGTTTCTATTTTGTTTCTGCCTACTCTGAATTCTGAATCTTGTGTCAAAATCCTTTGTTTTATTATTTACATGTCTGTTCAATCATTAGAGAAACACACAAGGTGGGTCTGAGACCCCCTTCGGTCATGACACAGTCCATGGGATTGCACCTAGAAAGTTGCCCTCCCTGGCACAAGTCTGGGCAAGGATGTTTATGGAAGACCAGCAGTCGCCCATGCTTACCAGCCTCCTCTCTCTACGCCACCAGTGTTATCCAAGGGAAAGGCAAAGGGGCCAATACAGCTTGGCACCAGTGACTCATTTCTACAGCTGAGTGAACTGGAGCAACGTGAAATAAAGTGTCTTGCTGAAGAACACAACATGCAGCCCAGTTTGGGATTCGAGCTCACAACCTCACGATCATGAGCTCGATGCTCTACCCACCGAGCCATTCATCTTCACAGGGTGGGTAGGGGTTGCCATTCCTTCGGTCAAATCTAATGTATATTCTCTGTGTTGCTGTCTTCTATTTTCTTTATATTAGGCTTGCTGTGAGGAACCACAAATAATTCCCCAATATTTTTTTCTTTTTCTTTTTCTTCTTTGTATTTGTGTCTGTCTTTGATAATCTGTGACGATTCACAATTAACATCCAAAAATTCAACAGAGCTTCCTGATTGGTGTAAAATGGTAAATCTCTTTAAATATAAGCATCACTAGCAAAAAAACAAACAAATATTACTGTAAAAATCCTGAATAAGCATACACATGAACTGAACTGGGGGAATACTCAAGATTCATAGATACTACAAATAATACTTAATAGTATGCTATGGATGAGAAAATGTCATCAAAGATGATCATTTGGGATGCAGAAATGTATGTTGTTATACATTAATAAAGTATTGGGTCATTCCATAAATAATACGTTTTTTTTTTATACTTCTTTTATTTTTCAAAATTAAGATAAACAAATTTTTTTTTTAATCTAAAGTATACTTCAATTTCTACAATGCTCTTCCATCCATCTGGTAGACTTGCAACGCCCTGATCTCAGGATTCACTTGTCCGTGATGACAAATACTCCTCCAGTACTTTTATGACCTCGTTTACAGAATTCATATTTTTTCCCTGCAAATGATTTTAAAGACTGTGGAATAAATGATAATCGGATGGGGCAATGTCTGGTGAATATGGTGGCGGGGGGGGGGATCATCATTTCCTATTCAAACTGCTTCAGCCTTTGGAATGTCATCCTTGCTGTATGTGGCTGAGCATTATCCTGATGGAAGAATACCTTTCGTCTTGAAACCAAAATATGGTCGTTTTTCTTCTAATGCTGATCTATGACACTCAAGCAGCTTACTGTAGATTCCCTTTGTTATCGTATGGTTTGGGTTTAAAAGTTCAAAGTGAACTAAACCTTTCACATCCCACCAAACAGATAACAACACCTTATGTGGGTGAAGACCTTCCTTAGCCTGGGGTGCCAGTGTTTCTCCTTTCCCTATTCACTGTCTTTGGCACTTTACATTTCCATGGAGAACCCATTTCTCATCACCAGTCACCACTCAGTCCCAAAACGGCTCATTCATGAGACGTGACAGCAAAGAAGAGCACACATTCATTCTATGCATGTGATTAAACTCAGAAAATTTGTGAGGAACCCATTGACCCAATTTTTTCTGACTTTTCCGATGACATACAGCTGAATGGTTGAATGACCAAATCCAAGCTTCTCTGCTAGTTCCTCAACAGTAACGATGGGATTTCGCTCCACCAGAGTTTGCAGGACGTCCTCATTGAGCTCTACAGATCTTCCAGGATGAGGCTCGTCTTCTAGGCTGTAGTTTCCAGCTTGGAATTTCTGGAACAATCGTTGACACTGGCTTACGTTTACTGTCCAATCCCCATATGCTGCATTAATATTCCTTGCACTTTCCGTTGTGTTGTTGTCTTTATTGAACTCATAAAACAAAATATGCTCCTTTGTCACTTCCATTATAGCTTTGAAAAAATGACTGTTAAAATTGAACAGCAATATTCAAAACTTGCACTAAGAATAAGGACAAGGTAAAATTACTACCTGCTTTTATAGAAAGTTGATACAGGTAGTTTATCCCGTCCCCTTCCTGCTGTTCATGGAATTGAAAAAAATGCATTGCTTATAATTTCCACCCACAAGTCATTTTCATAATAACTATATTCATCTTAATTGTAAGGAATTGCACATGTATAACCATTCCATAGGATTACTATGGAAGATAGGAATAATCCTTGGTAGCCAATAAGAAGCATAGGAAGTTTTATGAGTGCACTTTGAGACATTTGCCAAAAGAATTGATAGGATATATTATATATGCATGTATGTATGTACGAGGGGTGTATGAAAAGTCTTTGATCCTCAAAAAATCAAAACATGGTACAAGACTTCTGATGATTTATTTTTCAACATAGTCCCCTTCAATGAACCACATGGTTCCGGGTTCAGTCCCACTGCATGGTACCTTGGGCAAGTGTCTTCTACTATGGCCTCGGGCTGACAAAGCTTGTGAGTGGATTTGGTAGATGGAAACTGAAAGAAGCCGGTTGTATATATATATATATATATATATATGATATATATATATATATATGTATATATATGTATATATATATATATATATATATGTATATATATGTATATATATATATATATATATATGTATATATATATATATATATATATATGTATGTATGTATGTGGGTGTATATGTTTGTGTGTCTGTGTTAGTCCCCCTTCCAACATTGCTTGACAACTGATGCTGATGTGTTTACGTCCCCGTAACTTAGCGGTTCGGCAAAAGGATCCAATAGAATAATTACTAGGCTTACAAAGAATAAGTCCTGAGGTCAATTTGCTCGACTAAAGGCGGTGCTCCAGCATGGCCACAGTCAAATGACTGAAACAAGTAAAAGAGTATGCACAAGAGTTGATGGAGTAATCTCGATGCCAATGGATTAAGGATCCCTTAAACCTTGCTCTATAATAGAGATCTTGGATTAGGAGATGCAGTTTATCCAGGAAAAAAAGAGGTATGTGCATGTGTGTGTGCATACATTTGTGGGTGTGTGTATGCATGTCTATGTGTGTGTGCATGTGTGTATACATTTGTGTGTGTATGCATGTATGTGTGTGTGCATGTGTGTATACATTTGTGTGTGTATGCATGTATGTGTGTGTGCATGTGTGTATGCATTTGTGTGTGTATGCATGTATGCATATGCATTTGTGTATTATGTATGCATGTGTGTTTGTATGCATGCATTTGTGTGTATGTGTGTGTGTGTGCACATGTGTATGAATGTGTGTGTGTGTGTGCATGCATGTGTGTATGTATGTGTGTGTGTGCATGTACATGTGTATACAATTGTGCATGTGCATATGTGTATGCATTTTCGTGTGCATGTGTATGCATGTGCACATGTGTGTGTCTGTGTGTTTCTGTGTCTGTGTGTGTAATACCTTGTGGTATTTGTTCCACCCATGTTGTGTATGCACAGCCTTGTCACTCTCGTACCTAGAAAAGTAGCGAACCCGCAGATAGCTGACTTGTAAAAAAAAACAAGAAAAAAAAGAGAAAAAAGAATTATATTAATAACGATATTATTATTATTCACAAAATTCAGGATCAGAAATAAATCTGAATAAAATAAATGTAAGAAACATTAAAAAACCCAAAAAAAAAAAAAAAAAAGAAACAACTTATGACTACACATACGAATGTCTTTGACAATTCTTAACACTTGCGTATTGCAATCTCAATGACAATGTTGTCACTATGGCAACAACCTTGTCACCTGGGTGACATCTTTACCACCTGCAATTATCACTTTGTCAGGTAAAAATTAAATTTTTTTCTTTCTTCTCAGAATCAGATAGTAAAGTGTAAGAGGGAAAGAATGACAAAGAGAAAGAAAGATGGATTGATAGAGGGATGGAAGGAAGAGAATAAAAAATGGAATTTTCCACTTCTTTTTGAGTGCCATACTAGGAAGAATTCTGTTGAAATTCTACAATCTACTTCTGAAATCAGAAATTTGAGGTGTAAAACTCCATATCAAACACATTTATTGAATGTAAGGAAAAGAAAATTTCTTCTTCCAATATAGAATTTATTATTTCGGTAATCTCTTTTGTTGATGTTGGTTTAATATTGCATTGAAGCGTTAACATCACCACCACCACCACCACCACCACCTCTGTACATAGGTGTACATGCATACACTCTCTCTCTCTCTCTCTCTCTCTCTATATATATATATATATATATATATATATCTCATGACACGACACAAATATATTACGTGTATACGTAGTATATATAATGATACAACACAAATGTATATATATATTGAGAGAGAGAGAGAATATATATATATATATATGTGTATGTTTGTAATATATACACATATAAATCCATATATGTATATATATATATACATACACACTCTCAATATACATACTATGTGCATATATATATATACAAACACACTCTCAATATACATAGTATATATATATATATATATATGGTTAATCCAAACGGGAAAACAGAAAAAACAACAACACATGGAAAAATTAAAGTATTATTATTATTAGGCGCTCAGGAAAATGGGAAGAAGGAGGGTATGACGTTTCGAGCGGAGCTCTTCGTCGGAAACATAAGGGAAGGAAGAAAGAAGAAAGAAAGATCCCGATGTGGGCGAACGGAGGGAAAAAACATATATATATATATATATATATATATGTGTGTGTATATATATATATATATATATATATATATATGTGTGTGTGCATACATACACATACATATATGATGACACAACACAAATATGATATAATATAATATAATATATATATATAAACAAATATATTCCTGATGTAGGAAGTTCTTACATTTGGCAACCCATGTGAGCATGGGAAACCAACTTTGATGATGAAGATGTACCTGATGACACAAGCAAGAACACACACACACACACACACACACACACACACAGTATGTATATACGATGACACAACACCCAGATACACACATAGTTGTGCATATCTGTCATCTCCCACTTTGTCAGGTGGGTTGGCACATTTGGTAAACTGGATGAACGGTCTGTTGTTTTTGTATTTGGTTTACAAGGTTCCAGATATGAATTCATGTTGAAACAGACCTTGCTTGGAAAGAGAAGATGCTTGGTGAGTAGAAAGGCATTCGGCCATAGAAAATCTGCATCAGTAAATTCCATCGGTTCCTTGCAAGAATGGAAAAATGGATGTTAAAATGGAGGGTTATATATCGTTTGAGCCTTTACTTGTTTTAGTCTTTATATTGTGGTCATGCTGGGGCAGCACTTTGAAGAATTTTAGTCGAATGAATTGACTGCAGTAGGAATTCGTTTCTTTGGGCATGGTACATATTCTGTCAGTTTCTTTTGCTGAACTGGTAAGTTATGGGGCGGGGGTGTTAAACATGCCAACAATGGTGGGGGAAATATGTAAGAACAAAGACATATCCACACATGCACACACGCTCACACAAACGTACATGCACACACACACACACACTCACACATATGCATTCACATACACACATCCGCACACACACACACCACACACACACACACGATGGGTTTCTTTCAGACTTATTCTTTGTAAGCCTAGTACTTATCCTATCGGTCTCATTTGCTGAACCGCTAAGTTACAGGGAAATAAACACACCAGCATCGGTTGTCAAGCAATGTTGGGGGAACAAACACAGACACACAAACACACATATACACATATATATGGCCTTCCTGACTGACCCAGTGCCAGTGGTATGTAATAAGCACTATCCAAACGTGATCAATGCCAGGCCTGCCAGATTAACTCCTGTGCCAGTGGCGCATAAAATGTATCTGCTACACTCTCAGTGTGGTTGGTGTGAGGAAGGGCATCCAACTGTAGAAACATTATCAAATCAGATTAGAGCCTGATGCAGCTGCTGGCACTCCAGATCTGTCAAACCGTCCAACCCATGCCAGCATGGAAAATGGACATTAAATGATGATGATGATATATATATATATATATATATATATATACAGTTGAAATTTACAGAAAAACAAAAGATGAAGACAGGTGTATAAACAACAAAAAGGTGTATTTGTTCGATGCTTGGGAAGGTGAAAAAATCATTTACATTTCGAGCCTATGCTCTTCAACAGAAAGGAACATGAGAAAATAAACAGAGAGAGAATAAAAAACTTTTGGAGTTCACAGCCAATCATGGCAATATATATATAAATATATATATATATAGATAAATGTCGGGCTTTTTTCAGTTTCCATCTACCAAATCCACTGACAAGGTTTTGGTCAGCCTGAGGTTATAGTAGAAAACACTTGCCTGAGGTGCTTTGCAGTGGGACTGAACCCAGAGCCATGTGGCTGGTAAGCAAGCTACTTACCACACAGCCACCCCTGTGCCTATAATCACCTAATTACATAAAGAAGAGTTGGAATTGGAGTGAGGGCTGCCAATAGCAGAAGAGTCGGAGTCAAAGGCAAACAAAATGCTACCAAGAATTTTGCCCTTCATGCTAATGGTTCTTCCATCTCGCTGCCCTACTTTTAAAAGAAATATTCGACATCTTGTTTGGTTTAATTATATAAATAGATAAAATAAATTGGAGACTAAAATATTGTTTTTAGTTTCCAGCGTTATTAATAATATATAAATAGAACTTGAATTTGAATAATTTGAGAAATTTTAATGAAAGGAAAACAAAAAATAAATCAACAAAACCATGAGAAATATACAGAGTCTATTTTAAATTCCATATGTAGCGACAGAATTAATACCCTTCACTTGGAAATAATTAATAAAAATAAATACTTGCGTCTCGTGCCATGAATACATAATTATGGTAGAGAAGTGTAGAGGTTTGTGTTGTCGTTGGTGACGACGACGATGATGGTGGTGGTAGTGGTGATAATGATGGTAAATAATGATGGTAATAATAATGATGAGGATGATGTTGGTCATATTGATGATGATAATGATGCTAATATTGTCATTTGTTTCTGTGTTACTTTGGCCATCCTTGCCGAAATGTTCTCATTTAATAATTTCTTTTTTGACCTTTTATCTCTTACTTTTTACCATTATTGCACTTTGGCTGTTCTGAGGCACCACCCTGAAAGGTTAAGTCAAATAAATTAGCCTTAGTACCTAATGTCTGATGCTTATTTTATCTGTATCAGTAGCTGAATTGCTAGGTTCCAAGGACGTAAATAAACCAACAGTTTGCCAAACGATGATAGTGGGGAGGACAAATGCAAAGACACACACACACACACACATATATAGGTGAAGGCATGGTTGTGTCGTAAGAAGCTTGATTCCCAACCACATGGTTCCAGGTTCCGTCCCACTTCATGGCACCTTGGGCAAGTGTCTTCTACTATAGCCTTGGGCTGATCAAAGCCTTGTGAGTGGATTTGGTAGACAGAAACTGAAAGAAAGCCCATCATATATATACACACACACACACACACATATATATATATATATAAACTGCTTAGAGAATAAGTTAATCTCATAAAGGGGTCGTTGAATCCAAGGAAATACTGGTTTTATTCCTAAGACCTAAGGGTCCACATGTAATATCTTAATGTATATCGCTCTCTGATGAAATTGTACTCATGACATATAAATGCAAATTTAAAGTATAAATTTGTAATTTACCTATTGAGTACTAATGGAAACGGTTATAACAAGTAAAGTTTACCAATTTTTTATTAATAAATAATAATTATTATCTTAACTCTCCATTTTCTTTCCTTTACTTAACTGTACATGAACTTTATTTATATGATAGATCGCTAGCCACTAAACCTTTTTTTATTTTCTCTCTCTGCTTATTTCTGTATTCCTTTCTGCTGAAGAGCATAGGCTCGAAATGTAAAAGACTTTCTCACTTTCTGAGCATTAAACTAATACATCTGTTTGTTGTTTACACACCCATTTTCGTCTTTTCTTTTGTTTTTTTTGTTTTTTTGTAAATTACAACTATATAATAGTAGGGAATGTAATTTCAAAACTATTATTATCTATTTGAAAATATAGCCATGAAACACGCGTAATCTTTTTACTACTATTTACTATTTATTGTACTTTATTGATTTTTAGAATAAGGTTTTATAATATGCGTTTTCTATATGGTGTGAATAACATCTTTCAATTTTGAATTGTTAAATAGAGGTTTTTTCTCTAAATTGTATACACACATACTCTTTACTCTCTTTACTCTTTTACTTGTTTCAGTCATTTGACTGTTGCTATGCTGGAGCAAATTGACCCCAGGACTTATTCTTTGTAAGTCTAGTACTTATTCTATCGGTCTCTTTTGCCAAACTGCTAAGTTACGGGGACGTAAACACACCAGCATCGGTTGTCAAACGATATTGGGGGGACAAACATATACACACACATACATAGATATATATGTATATATGACGGGCTTCTTTCAGTTTCCGTCTACCAAATCCACTCAGAAGGCTTTGGTCAGGCCAAGGCTATAGTAGAAGACACTTGCCCAAGGTACCACACAGTGGGACTGAACCCGGAAACATGTGGCTGGTAAGCAAGCTACTTACCACACAGCCACTCCTATATATATATATATATATATATGTGTGTGTGTGTGTGTGTGTGTGTGTGTGTGTGCACGTGCATACTTATGACTGGCTGCCACAGTTTCCATCAACCAAATTCCCTCGCAAGGCATTGGTCACCATGGAGCTTGCACTTTCAGTTTCCATGCACCCATCTTCAATTGGTGTATGGTTCATGACACCAAAGTGCACACAGCACCATAACATAAAGTAAAGACACTGAGGCCAGAAATATCATAAATAGTTGAGGATACAAAATAAAGCTGTTATTACTGTTAGTGATAACGGAAGTAATGATGTGTAAAATATCTATGGAAGCACAGTGGTGCTACATCTTATTAGTTAGTGCAATAAATCAGTCCAATAAATTCTCCTAATTGATTTTAGTTTTAGAAAAACCCTAGTTGACACATCATTCTAAATAATTATAAATTACTGGAACCATATTATTGATTAAAGTAATTTATTGGTGATAAATTTTTAAAAAATTACAAATGTTTACTCAAATATAAATAAAAAAATTGAAATATAAATAAACAAGAAATAAGAACAAAATTACTACGTTTTTTAAAAACTGTGACATGAAATATGAAAGTTATGTTCAGTGACAGAAAATATAAATTGGTTAACGTAAAGATGTAATTATTTCTCAAATATCCTATCAATGGTGTAAACACAGCTCGTTTTTGACATCTGGAATATGTTTATGCTTTTTGATAAAGAAATGGGATGTTTATCAACAGATGAGGAGTGTGAGAAGGACACAAGGGTAGAAAAGGTTGCAAGGTCAGGCTGCTTCACTGTTGACATAAGTTCAAAATTCAGAGCATTGTTTTGGTTGCACCTCGGGGCAAATTACGTAGATTTATATATTTTGTAAAGTATGGAACAATATATTGAAAAGATTAACATATAAATATTACATAACATTCAGTAGTTTATGAGTGTGTGTATCTATCTATCTATCTATCTATCTATCTATCTATCTATCTATCTATCTATCTATCTATCTATCTATCTACCTATCTCTCTCTCTCTCTCTCTCTCTATATATATATATATATATAATATATATATATATATATATATATATATATATATATACTAAGCATAAAGGGTTTAGCAACGAATTGCCTTACCACATACCGAATTAGAAATAGCAGTCAAGAGTTATAGCTATTTCTTCTACAAAAGGGAGATCTCAGTAAAAACAGCAATTGGAAGGCAGACACAAACAGGTAAGAGAGAATGAATTGACGGCAATCTATCATACATTTTTAAGTTATCTACGGACGTACGTTTCGAAATCAAGTTTTTAGGAAAGCATAAGAATTAAATATTAAATATTAAATAATTCTATCTACCGAAACTTCTTTTCTCTTCAGCGTAGAATACTATAATCATAAATGATTATATATTGAATTTTGAGATACTAGAAGGCACCAACTCAACTCAGTATCAGAGCGAGCTAGAATCCGCAACTAGTATCACCGAATTCAATGTGTGAATGAAACGATTGTGTCACCAGCCCCTTCCCACCCGCGTGTAGCCAAAACAAGATGCTGTGGTCATCTACTGAGATAAAATATGGTTATCCGTAATAATGAAGGGTGAAATTAATTAATTGGGAATAATTTCATTACACCAAGTAGTCTTCGGCATGTAAAAGCCTCATTCGAGGAAAATTTAAGTAATACTAAGCAATAAAGGGTTTAGCAACGAATTGCCTTACCACATACCGAATTAGAAAATAGCAGTCAAAGAGTTATAGCTATTCTTCTACTAAAAAGGAGATCTCAGTAAAAACAGCAATTGGAAGGCAGACACCAAACAGGTAAGAGAGAATGAATTGACGGCAATCTATCATACATTTTTAAGTTATCTACGGACGTACGTTTCGAAATCAAGTTTTTAGGAAAGCATAAGAATTAAATATTAAATATTAAATAATTCTATCTTACCGAAACTTCTTTTCTCTTCAGCGTAGAATACTATAATCATAAATGATTATATATTGAATTTTGAGATACTAGAAGGCACCAACTCAACTCAGTATCAGAGCGAGCTAGAATCCGCAACTAGTATCACCGAATTCAATGTGTGAATGATATATATATATATATTCAAATTTAGCATTTGCTAAGTTTTCTTGAACATTTCTTTCTCAGTGGTAAGACCATAGCGGATCTACTTCTAGCATAATGGATGTCCACATAGACGCACAATGGTCCAGTAGTTAGAGCAGTGGACTTGTGGTCGTAGGACCATGGTTTCGATTTCCAGACCAATTATTGTGAGTGTTTATTGAGCGAAAACACCTAAAGCTCCACAAAGCTCCAGCAGGGGTTGGTAGTGAACCCTGCTGTACTCTTTTATCACAACTTTCTCTCACTCTTTCTTCCTGTTTCTGTTGTACCTGAATTTCAAAGGGCCAGCCTTGTCACATCCTGTGTCACTCTGAATCTCCCTGAGAACTACGTTAAGGGTACACATTTCTGTGGAGTGCACAGACATTAGCACGTTAATTTCACAAGTAGGACAGGATGTTCCGTTGATCGGATCAACTGGAACCCTCATCATCAAACTGAGGAGTGCCACGATATATATATATATATATATATATATATATATATATATAATATATATATTATATAAGTTCAATTAGGGGTAATTAGCTTCATTAAGGGATAATAATATCCAATTAATTACCAGCGTTGCCTTACTGGCACGTGAACAAAACAGTCGAGCGAGGTCGTTGCCAGTGCCGTTTGGCTGACTCCTGTGCAGGTGGCATGTAAAAAACACCATTTTGAGCGTGGCCATTGCCAGTACCTATTTCTTTATTACCCACAAGGGGCTAAATATAGAGGGGACAAACAAGGACAGACATAGGTATTAAGTCGATTACATCGACCCCAGTGCGAAACTGAGACTAGCCCTTGTGTCGGTGGCATGTAAAAGCACCTACTACACTCTCAGAGTGGTTGGCATTAGGAAGGGCATCCAGCTGTAGAAACGCTGACAGATCAGATTGGAGCCTGGTGCAGCCATCTGGTCCGCCAGACCTCAGCTAAATCGTCCAACCCATGCTATCATGGAAAGCAGACCATAAAAGATGATGATGATGATGATTTTGATATATACATAAGTAGTTTTTGTGTTGGTGAGGAATGAGGATGTGTTGTATGAAAGAAGGTCCGATTTATATGGTCTGTCTTCACCAGTTCTATTTCTACTGCTATAGATTCTAGCTGCAAGCATAAACTTCAAAACATAATTATAGTTGAAACACGTGTTTTATTCATAGTAATAAATTTGAATAAAACTAAAAATTCTGCAAGCTATTTGAAACGAGTTTCAACAGATTGGAACAGCTAATGATATTTAAGAGAAGAGATTTATGATTAAACGAGGCTTCAAACAAGAGATGCTGTACTTCAAATAGTGTTAAAAGTTTTGAAATGTTATATAAATCTGAAATGGAAATATTAGATTGATGTACATGGAGTCACAAAATCGTGGCACTCTGTTGGATATGACAATGATGGTTCCAGTTGATCCGATTAACGGCACAGCCTGCTCGTGAAATAAACATGCAAGTGGCTGAGCATTCCACAGACACGTGTACCTTCAATGTAGTTTTTAGGGAGATTCAGCGTTAGTTATATTGACCCCAGTATTTCATTGTTACTTAATCTATTGACCCTGAAATGAGGAAAGGCAAAGTTGACCTTGGCGGAATTTGAACTCCAAACGAAGCGACGGGCAAAATACCGCTAAGCATTTTGTCCAGTGTGCTAACAATTCTGCCAGATTGCCACCGTGATGATGGTAGTGGTGTGGCAAGGCGGTGAGCTGGCAGAAATGATAGCAAAGCGGGTGAAACGCTTAGCGGTATTTCGTTTGTCTTTATGTTCTGAGTTCAAATTCTGCTGAGGTCGATTTTGCCTTTCATCCTTTCAGGGTCGATTAAATAAATACCAGTTATGCACTGGGGTCGATATAATCGACTTAATCAGTTTGTCTGTCCTTGTTTGTCCCCTCTGTGTTTAGCTCCTTGTGGGTAGTAAGAGAAATAGGAATTTCGTCTGTCTTTACGTTCTGAGTTCAAATTCCGCCAAGGTCGACTTTGCCTTTCATCCTTTCAGGGTCGATAAATTAAGTACCAGTTTTATACTGGGGTCGATCTAAGCGACTGGACCCATCCCCAAAAATTTTGGGCCTTGTGCCTAGAGTAGGAAAGTATAATAATGCTCTGGCACTGGTGGTGCTTCAGCATGGCCACAGCCTTAGTGCTGAAACATATAAAAGAATAAAAGAATGATAATCCTTTTCTACTTTTGAAACGAAGCCAGATATTTTAGGTATAAAGGATTAGGGGATTACATCAACCCTAGTGCATGGCTGGTACTATATTTTAGGAATTTCCAAAAAACATGAAAGGCAAAGATGACTTCAATAGTATTTGAACTCAGAACCTTAAGAACCAGAAGAAATACTGCTCAGAATTTTTGTCTGATTTGCTAACAATTCTAACCACTTGTTGCCGCATCTATTATCTCTTATTTCTTTCAGTCATTAGACTGTGGCCTTGCTGGAGCACCACGTTGAAGAATGTTTAGTCAAATGTACTGATCTCAGGATTTGTTTATATTGTTAATCCTGGTAGTTATTCTAGCAATATCTTTTGCCAAACTATATTTGACTCTCTCATTGCTCACATGTGACCTACGGCCATAAATTTTTCTTTCTTCCACTTCCTTCCTAAAGACAAGACGTGCTTTTATCTGTCTCTTCTCAAAGCTCGTTTTTTTTAGTGTTCACCACTTCACATCATCTTGGCTTAACAGCCTTCATCGTTTGTTTTTTGCTGTTTTGTTCTCACTGTCCTGTTTTTGTTACAATTTTCCCCCTCCACAAAAAATCTCAAATTATATTTAATTTGCTTTGCAGGAAGGACTGTTTTAACAAAGTCGTGTCTTGTCCCTACCTTTGAAACGCGGAGTAAATACAACAGGGGACAACTGATGAAGGGAATGTTCTTTGTTGCCAGTCTCATTTCTCTATTTGTTTCTTTTATTGTTTGAAAAAAGTATGTTTTCTATGTTTTTTTATGTTCTTATTTCTCTTTTTATTTTTTATGTCCTGTACCCATATATAGAAGTATATATACATATATATGTAGGTATGTACATATATGTATATATATATGCATATACTTATATACTATTTATATTATTACATGATCGAACACCACGCATCCATTTTCAGGTAAATTTTATCTATCTATATATATAGAGAGAGACTGACCAAGGAATTTTTATTTTTAGATATAAATGATGTACTTAAATGTAGTTGTGTTTTTTAGCTTCTGCTTTTTCCATGATCACATGTGAGTATTTTATTTATGTCCCTCGTAAGCTCTACTGAAGAAGAATGTATCCTTTATAGGGATTAATTCCGAATTGATTCAATATAGAGATAACGAAATTTAAATTTTCTAAAGGTTAGTTGCCCGCTTTCAGTTCAATTTTCCTGTAACAAGTGGATTATAAGTGGATAAATCAGTGTATTGGCTTTAGAATAACCTTCTTTAACCCTTAATTATAATATATATATATATATATCTTATATATTATATATATATATATAGAACAGGCTACTTTCAGTTTTAGTGTATGAAATCCACTCACAAGGCTTTGGTCAGCCCAAGGCTATAGCAGAAGACACTTGCCCATTGTGCCACACAGTGGGTCTGAATACAGAACATGTGGTTTGGAAGCAAGCTTCTTACCATACAACCCCACCATCTCTTTAATTCTACCAAAAATAATTATGACAAAATCTTCTTTATCACTGTAAAAAATCACGATATCTGCTACTACTGCAACCATTGTATTTTTGCCACAGGGTTCAGCCTGTTTAGCTGATCAGGTGCTGTCAGCAATGTTAATAATACTGGAAACTAAATACACTCAATGGGAATTTTTCCTTGCAGAAACGGTAAATATATAAAGATTCTGTTTATTGCTAAAGGTAGCCAACAGACTGCTTCAATACAAGATGTTTGGTTGTCTTGTAAGGCTGATAAAAAATAAAAACGTCATGCATAACAAAAATGAAAAATTGGTATGAAGGAAACAGGGTTGTGGAAAATATAGAGAAAGAACAAAAAATGTAAACATAAAACAGCATAAGTAGCAATATGAAAGATTTTGTATGGTAAAAGCTGAGGGCAAGTGCAAGTTGTAGGATGTATTGACATGTGTGTGTGTGTGTGTGTATGTGTGTCTTTGTGGTTTGGGTATTTGGCTTGTGATCATAAGGCTATGAACTCAATTCCTAGTGACACATATCATTGTGCAAAATACTGAAAAATGTTTAATTCGTTGTATTGCGTTTTCCGTTGTCTGACTCCATATATTAGAGCCCCTGTTGTAAGTGTGAAAGACGGATGCATTGGTGTTGTTAGAGTTAATAGATCTATAATGGATAAATCTAGAAGAGTCAATGACATGAGGTGGTAAATAACAGATAGAGAAGATATTTGAATGAAACAAGCTTGTACAGATAAGATTATGCTGAAATAAGTGAATGCAAACATGATTTATAAGACAAACTCATGCAAATCATGATATGGAGAAAACAAAAACTGAATGATGGTTTATATTTGATAATTTTATTCTCGATAAATACGATAATATATTTGAAATGTCATGGAAGCAGTCAACCTTGCGCAAATATTAAACTCAGTTAATTAAGATAACAATTCTGTTGTGTCTGGAGAGAGTCATTTTCTTTTTGTGCCTTATAATTTAACACACTCACCGGTAAAATTTCCACTTTTTTCCTATTCTTATTTTCAATAGTATTGAAAAGGTTGCAAGATGCAACGAAAATTTTAGAAAAATAAAAATAAGGAAAAAGTGGAAAGATTATAAGGCACAAAAAGAAAATGACTCTCCCCAGACACAACAGAATATGCTTCAACACACGAACTCATATAAAGAATCTTGCAAACCAAATCCAAAAGCAAAATAAGATAATAATTGTTTTTTATGATAATTTCAGCTCACCAAAAAGACACCTGGGTTTCAGTTACACAAGATCTGCTTGATGTATGTATTGTGCTGAGAATGACAAAAACTTTTTGAAAACTTTGCATAGGCCTCCGAGCAGGTATCGCCAAGCTTTTGGTCAAATTTGATCCAGATTCTTTGCTCAACCTTCTATGTCATGGTCAATGCAACAATCACACGCTACACATGTTCCTTCCAAGCACTGCTGTAAGCAGCTGATGTGAGCTAGAATGTTAAAACTTAGTGCACATGTGCAGCAAAGTTTAAGGTTAATTTGTGCCAAAACAGCTTTACTCTGTGTACTTTGGCTTCGTTACTATGGCAACAGTCTGGATACTTATTGATCAGACTTCATATATACGTATATGTTGAAGAGCATAGACTTAATTCTCCATTCTTCCTCAGTGTTAAACTAATACGTCTGCTTGTTGTTCCTTCACTTGTCTTTGCCTTTGCCTTTTGTTTTCTGTAAATTTGAACTATATATATATATATATATATATATATATATATATATAGGTGCAGGAGTGGCTGTGTGGTAAGTAGCTTGTTTACCAACCACATGGTTCTGGTTCAGTCCCACTGCGTGCACCTTGGGCAAGTGTTCTTCTACTATAGCCTCGGGCCGACAAATCCTTGTGAGTGAATTTGGTAGACGGAACTGAAAGAAGCCCGTCGTATATATGTATATATATTTATATGCATGTGTGTGTTTGTGTGTCTGTGTTTGTCCCCCTAGCATTGCTTGACAACCAAGCTGGTGTGTTTATGTCCCCGTTACTTAGTGGTTCGGCAAAAGAGACCGATAGAATAAGTACTGGGCTTACAAAAGAATAAGTCCCGGAGTCGAGTTACTCGATTAAAGGCGGTGCTCCAGCATGACCGCAGTCAAATGACTGAAACAAGTAAAAGAGTAAAAGAGTAAAGAGTAATATATGTATATATATATATATATATATACCGGAGTAAACACATAAATGTGAAACAAGGTGGAAAAAGAGTACTCAAATACTAGTGGTAGAGTAATATGCTTTATTTAAAGCAGCAGAAAATTTTTTTTTGCTAGCAAAAACTGTCCGATGAATGGCAACGGGAAACTCAGAGTAACAGGTTTTGTTGAATTTTCTGCTGCTTTAAATAAAGTGTATATATATATGTATATATATATATATATATATATATATCATCTGTAAAAACATAAATCTGAAAACAGAAACACACTAGATTATAGAGTGGCATATATTAAAGTTAGATAAAGCTGGTTTATGAGATTACCTTAGGTTTCCCATCCCCAAAGTGTTCAGCTTTATAGCATATCATAAAGCTGACAGCTTTTGGGATCTGATGACATGCCATAAAGCTACATTAGGGATGTGAAATCTAAGGTAATCCCATAAACTGGCCTTATTTAACTTCATTATATATACTATATATATATCATCATCATCATCATCATCATCATCGTCGTTTAACGTCCGTTCTCCATGCTAGCATGGGTTGGACGGTTCTACCGGGGTTCTGGGAAGCCAGAAGGCTGCACCAGGCTCCAGTCTAATCTGGCAATGTTTCAACAGCTGATTGCCCTTCCTAACGCCAACCACATATATATATATATATTATATATATACATATATATATATATATGTATATATTACATATATATAATATATATATATGTATATATATATAATATATACATATATATATATATATATTGTATATATATATACATATATATATATATATATGTATATATATATATATATATATATATATATGTATATATAATATTATTATTAATATATATATATATATATGTATATATATATATATGTATATATATATATAGATATGTATATATATATATATATGTATATATATATATATATATATATGTATATATATATATAATATATGTATATATATATATATATATGTATATATATATATATATATATATGTATATATATATATATATATATGTATATAATTAATCAATATAGGGTGGCAAAAAAATTTTGTAGATTCTTTTTGCCACCAGCGGCCTAGTGGGAAAAAATTAAATAGTCATAGACCATTTTTAAGTTCAACATCAACAATCAAGGAACGGCCATGATAGGCCATTCACCCACTAGAAATAACAGCCAAAGCTTCAACCGCAAATAAAGATTAATTCCGTAAACAGGAGAAAATTTAAAAAACATTTACCCTGTAATTTCTTGTACGATGCACCGTTTCATCTGCTGTTTAATGGAAACTAACCTGATTAAATTAAATCAAGCCAATCTTCCATAGGCCCTCAGATTCTTCAGCAAGAAATAGCCAAGTCGGAACAGATATTTTCACGAGGCATTTCCGACCCTGCCAAGGTAATATCTGACCTAAAATTTTCAAATCGTCGCACTCGCGCCCCAAATTTATCGGCAGCAAATAAATATAAGCCGTCGATTCCATTACGGAATTAACCAGAAAATTCATAATTAATCAATATAGGGTGGCCAAAAAAAAATTTTGTAGAATTCTTTTTGCCACCAGCGGCCTAGTGGGAAAAAATTAAATAGTCATAGACCATTTTTAAGTTCAACATCAACAATCAAGGAACGGCCATGATAGGCCATTCACCCACTAGAAATAACAGCCAAAGCTTCAACCGCAAATAAAGATTAATTCCGTAAACAGGAGAAATTTAAAAAACATTTACCCTGTAATTTCTTGTACGATGCACCGTTTCATCTGCTGTTTAATGGTAAACTACCTGATTAAATTAAATCAAGCCAATCTTCCATAGGCCCTCAGATTCTTCAGCAAGAAATAGCCAAGTCGGAACAGATATTTTCACGAGGCATTTCCGACCCTGCCAAGGTAATATCTGACCTAAAATTTTCAAATCGTCGCACTCGCGCCAAATTTATCGGCAGCAAATAAATATAAGCCGTCGATTCCATTACGAATTAACCAGAAAATTCATAATTAATCAATATAGGGTGGCAAAAAAAAATTTTGTAGAATTCTTTTTGCCACCAGTGGCCTAGTGGGAAAAAATTAAATAGTCATAGATCATTTTTAAGTTCAACATCAACAATCAAGGAACGGCCATGATAGGCCATTCACCCATATATATATATATATATATATATATAGTAATATATATATATATATATAGATATGTATATATATATATATATATATATATATATATATATATATATATATATGTATATATATTATATATATATATTGTATATATATAGATATATATATGTATATATATATATATATATATGTATATATATATATATTATGTATATATATATATATATATATATATGTGTGTGTGTATATATATATATATATGTGTGTGTGTGTATATATTATATATATATATATAGGGAGTCATCCCATAAATAATGTGTTTTTTTATACATCTTTATTTTTCAAAATTAAGAAGATAAACAAAGTTCTTTTTAATCTAAAGTATACTCTCCTTCATTTCCTACAGTGCTCTTCCACCCATCTGGTAGAATTGAAAGGCCCTGCTTCCAAAATTTTACTTGTCCATGATGGAAAATACTTCTCTAGTACTGTTTTGACCTTGCCTAAAGAATTCATTTTTTTTCCATCTAAATAATTTTGAAGACTGTGGAATAAATAGTAATCAGAAGGGGCAATGTCTGGTGAATATGGTGGTTGGGTTATCGTTTCCCATTTAAACTGCTTCAGCCTTTAGAATTTCATCCTCCTTGTATGTGACAAAACAATATCCTGATGGAAGAACACCTTTCATCTTGAAACTAAATATGGTCATTTTTCTTCTAGTGCTGACTTAAGCCACTTACACAGCTTGTAGTAGATCTCCTTTGTTATCATTTGGTTTGGGTTTATAAGTTCAAAGTGGACTAAACCTTTCATATCCCACTAAACAGATAACAACACCTTACGTGGGTGAAGACCTTCAGTCTGGGGTGCCAGTGTTTCTCTCTTCCCTACTCACTGTCTCTGGAGCTTGACATTTTTACAGAGAATCCATTTCTTGTCACCATTCACTATTTGATCCCAAAACGGTTTGTTCATGATACGTAACAGTAAAGAAGAGCACACATTCACTCTCTGCACTTGATTAGACTCGGAAAGTTTGTCAGGACCCATCAACCCAATTTGCTGACTTTTCTGATGTCATGCAGCTGAATGATTGATTGACCAAATTCAAGTTTCTCTGCTAGTTCCTCAACAGTTATGATGGGATTTTGTTCCACCGGGATTTGCAGGACGTCCTCATTGAGCTCTACAGATCTTCCCGTACAAGTTTTGTCTTCTAGGCAGTAGTTTCCAGCTTGGAATTTCTGGAACCACTATTGTCACTAGCTTACGCTTATTGTCCTATCTGCATCATCATCATCGTCATCGTTTAACGTCCGCTTTCCATGCTAGCATGGGTTGGATGAATGACTGAGGGCTGGTGAACCAGATAGCTGCAACAGGCTTCAATCTTGATCTGGTAGAGTTTCTACAGCTGGATGCCCTTCCTAACGCCAACCACTCCGAGAGTGTAGTGGGTGTTTTTACGTGCCGCCGGCACAGGGCCAGTCAGGCGGTACTGGCAACGACCTCGCTCGAATCTTTTACACATGCCACCAGCACAGGTGCTAGTAATATACTGCATTAATATTCCTTGCACTTTCCATTGTGTTGTTGCCTTTATTAAACTCAAAAAGCAAAATATGCTCCTTTGTCGCTTCCATAATAGCTTGGAAAAAATAACTGTTAAAATCATACTGCACTCTTCAAAATTTTCCCTAAGAGTAAGTACAAGGTAAAAATACTACCTGCTTTTACAGCAAGTTGATGCAAGTAGTTTATCCCATCCCTCTCCGACTTTTAGTTCATGCAATTGAAAAAACTGCATTATTTATGGGATGACCCAATACATATGAGTAATTATTTGGACTTTGTGTATATGTCTGTTAGTATGCCGATGAAAGCACTTTCACTGTTTGGGCTACCTGATGTCATCCACAGTCATGATATAATTTTCACTGGATCTACATCAGGAATTATGCAGTGTTCGTTTGACCTATAATTGATGAGGGAAACAGAAAACGGTTATAACCCCAGAATTATTCTACTTGCTGTCAGTGTAGCCACATACTATGAGAGAGTACATGTGGTGCTCCAGCATGGCCACAGTCAAAATGAATGAAACAAATAGAAGAATAGAATATATGTATGCATGCATTCTTTTATTGTTTCATACTTTTACTTGTTTCAGCCATTTGTCTACGGCCATGCTGGAGCACTGCCTTCAGATGAGCAAATCTACCCCAGCCTAGTACATATCTACCCAGCCTAGTACATATTCTATCAGTCACTTTTGCCGAATTGCTAAATGATGGGGACGTAAACACACCAGCATCAATTGTCAAGCGATGTTGGTGGGACAAACACAGACACACAAACATATACACACATATATATATAATAGGCTTCTGAAGTCTGGTTCAGTCTTCTGCCCAGCCAGCTCCTCTCAATCTGTCCAATCCATGCCAGCATGGAAAGCAGACGTTAAATGATGATTATGATGATCATCATCATCATCATCGTCGTTTAACGTCCGTTCTCCATGCTAGCATGGGTTGGACGGTTCGACCGGGTTCTGGGAAGCCAGAAGGCTGCACCAGGCTCCAGTCTAATTTGGCAATGTTTCTACAGCTGGATGCCCTTCCTAACGCCAACCACTCCGTGAGTGTAGTGGGTGCTTTTTACGTGCCACCTGCACAGGTGCCAGGCGGGGCTGGCAACGGCCACGGTCAGATTGGTGTATTTTATGTGCCACCGGCACGGAAGCCAGTCCGAGGCGTTGCTGGCATCGGCCACGAGTCGGATAGTGCTTTTTACGTACCACCAGACCAGGGATCCTGGCTGGTTCAATTCGATTTCGATTTCGCTTGCCCCAACATGTCTTCACAAGCAAAGGGGGTTGGCAAGGGTGCCTGTCGTACGGTCGCATTGGAGTATTTTACGTGCCACAGCCACGAGTCGATAGTGCTTTTTACGTACCACCAGCCAGGGATCCTGGCTGGTTCAATTCGATTTCTATTTCGCTTGCCCCAACATGTCTTCACAAGCAAGGGGGTTGGCATGGGTGCCTGATATATATATATATATATATTTATTGAAATGGATAAATGAATTATCTTGTTAAGGATTATTCAAAATTTAACCGATACCTGGGTAGCAAAAATCACAACAGAAAAAACACGGTTGAAGTTACGACCTTGGAGTGTCGCAACCGTGCCTTAGCGCGGATAATTGAAGTTTGATATATTTAGTGAAGGGAAGAAATGGAGCTGAACGAAGATGCTACAGAATTCCTTTTATTATTTTCTACACATGTTTCAAAGCCGCAAATTTCCAAATTCGGATTTGGAAATTTCTACATGTGTAGAAAATAATAAAAGAATTCTGTAGCATCTTCGTTCAGCTCCATTTCTTCCCTTCACTAAAATATATATATATATATATATATATATATTATATATATTATTGTTATATTTCGGAATGGTCATTTTGCCAGTTTAGCCAATAAAAACACGCACTATATATTTGGTGTTATTTTGCTTCAGTGTTATTTATTTTTTACATTAATCTTAATCTTATTTCGCCAGAGTTCTTTCGTCACACTCCTGTGACCGCATCAGTGGTCCTCTGTTTTCTTCTTTTTTATTTGTGTCTCTCCTTTCTAACCGTAAGCCATTTTGTATTTCTATATATAGTTATTTATTTCTATTTGTTTATTTATCTGTGTATTTTATTTGTTATCTTTTCGGTTTTGTCTATATTGTAACCAGTTTATGGGGATCCTCTACCGTCATATGAATAGGAAACTGGAACACTAGCACCCACCACGACATATGACGGTAGAGGATCCCCAGTTTATTGGCTAAACTGGCAAAATGACAATATCTGTTTAAACACACGATTTCACATAAAAAATCTTGCATAACAAATATATATATATACACACACACAAATACAAATGTGTGTGTGTACATATGTGTGCCTCTTTCAATGATTTGGTCATCCCAGGGCTACAGTACGAGACATTTAACTAAGGATTCCATTAAAACCCACGTGATTGTTGTGAAGCAGACTTTCCAACCAGAAAGCCATGCCTGCACCTATAATCTACCTTTATATATTAATAAAATTGTCTGCATCAAGATCTTCTAAAGTTTGTAATCTTGACAATATCTCTCTCTCTCTCTCTCTGTCTCTCTCTCTCTCTCTATATATATATATACATATATAAGCATTTATTTAATATATATATATATGTGTGTGTGTATTTATATATAAGTAAATATATATATATATATATGTATATGTATGTATGTATATGTATGTATATATATTTATAGGTATATATATTATGTGTATATGTATGTATATATATTATATATATATAGATATGTGTATATGTATATATATATATATTATGTGTATATATAGACGTGTATATATATATATAGATATGTGCAAATGTATATATATATATATGTATATATAGATATGTGTATGTATAGTATGTATATATATGTATATGTGTATATATATATATATTATGTATATACGTATATGTATATATAGATGTGTGTATATATATATATATATATATACATACATATATACATTTATATATTAAGGAAAATTCAGTCCTACTACAGAACATTGAAAAAAGACTAGAAAAGATAGACACAAATGAATTAATTAATTAAATAAGGGAATAAAAGCAAAACAAGAAATGATAGAGAAATTAGGAAAGAAAAAAATGTCTGCAATTTTATTTACTTCATTTTTGCTTTTTGTTTGTTCAATTTTCTTTTTTTTTACTTTTTGTATCTAGGAAAATAGTAAAGTCTGTTAATTTCATTGTTAAATAATTGAATTTTTAAAACAAATGAAGACTGCAAAATTCACCTGAAAAAAGGAAGGAAACAGATTTTTATATTCTTTTGTCACAAACACAGACATCAGGACACACACAAACGGACACATACCTAACCACACGCACACACATACCTAACCACATATGCACACACATACCTAAACACACACACACATAGATACATACAGAGATATCTTTACTTTTTTCAAGTCTTGACAAATGTTCTTGCTGTCTTAGAATGAAGACATACTTCTCAAGAAATACAATTTGATGATGATAAATAACAATAAGAATTTAATTTGAGTAAATATATATATATATATATATATATATATATATACATATGTGTATATATATGTATATATCATCATCATCATCATCATCATCATTTAACGTCTGCTTTCCATGCTAGCATGGGTTGGACGGTTCAACTGGGGTCTGGGGAGCCCGAAGGCTGCACCAGGCCAGTCAGATCTGGCAGTGTTTCTACAGCTGGATGCCCTTCCTAACGCCAACCACTCCGAGAGTGTAGTGGGTGATTTTATGTGCCACCGACACAGGTACCAGACGAGGCTGGCGAATGGTCACGTTCGGATGGTGTTTTTTATGTGCCACCGACACAGGTGCCAGACGAGGCTGGCTGACGGCCACGCTCGGATGGTGTTTTTATGTGCCACCAACACAGGTGCCAGATGAGGCTGGCGAACGGCCACGATCGGATGGTGTTTGTTACGTGCCCACAGCATGGAGGCCAGTCGATGCGGTACTGGCTACGGCCACATTCGGATGGTTTTCTTGTGTGCCACCGGCACTGGTACCACAAAGATACAAATTCCATTGATGTTCATCTATTTTGATTTGTTTTGATTTGATTTGATTTTCACTTGCCTCAACAGGTCTTCACAAGTGTCATATATATATATATACATATATATATATATATATATATATATATATACATATGTGTATATATATATATGTGTGTATAAATATATTACTACTAAGGTAAGGAGAAAGACATATATCTTTTACCTTTTACTTGTTTCAGTCATTAGATAGTGGCCATGCTGGAGCACCACTTTGAGGAATTTTAATCAAGTGAATCCAGCCCAGTACATTATTCTTCTTTTAAGCCTGGTTCTTATTCTATTTGTCTCCTTTGCCTGACTACAAAATTATGGGATGTAAACAAACCAACACCAGTTGTCAAGCTGTATGAAGGACAAACACACACACACACATACACACACAAGTGCACACACATGCACATACGATAGGCTTCTTTCAGTTTCTATCAAACCCACTTACAAGATTTTTTCTGCCCTAGGCTAAACGATGATGATGATGATGATGATGATGATGATAACATTGATGATGATTATATGTATGTATGTATAGTCTTAGAGTCTTTGATAAGTTTTGGCTGAAGTTAGCCCAGGCCATGGGTAATTTAATAGCACCACCTGGAAGAGATACACAATCAGCCCCGGGGCACCATAGCCCATTCAAGCAGAAAGTTATTGTTTCTAGAGATATATCAAGGTGTGGGTGGTTTGTCTGGCATTTGTTGGAGGTAATCATTAGGGACTGTTTAAATGCTGTGAAATCACTTTCCTCCTTTAAGTGGGCAGGCACGATGTTGAAGAGAGCAGGGCCAGTTGAGGTGAAACAGTTCTGTTGTAGCATTGTGATACAACACAAATATATATGTATGTATAAAGAGAGTGAAATATATGAGACCATAACCTTGTAGCCTATGCCAGGGGTGTAACCAGCCCACTTATGCATACCTTTCCTTCATTTGACACTAAACTCGGCTTGCAAAGACCTGTTGAGGTAAGTGAAATCGAAATCAAATTCGATGACTGGCATCTGTGCTAGTGGAGCGCTAAGAGCACCATCTGAGCATGATCATTGCCAGGGCTGCTAACTGGCTCCCATGCCAGTGGCACGTAAAAAGCACCATTCGAGCGTGATCGTTACCAGCGTTGCCTCACTGGCACTTGTATTGGTGGCATGTGAAAAAACATTCAAGTGAGAGGTCATTGCCAGTACTGCTGGACTGGCTCCTGTGCAGGTGGCATGTAAAAAACACTATTTGAGCGTGGCCATTGCCAGTACTGCCTGATTGGCCCTTGTGCCGGTGGCACTTTAAAAGCACTCACTACACTCTTGGAGTGGTTGGCATTAAGAAGGGCATCCAGCTGTAGAATCTCTGCCAGATCAAGATTGGAGCCTGGTTCACCAGCATCCAACTCATGCTAGCATGGAAAGCGGATGTTAAATGATAATGATGATATATATATATATATGTAAATAAATAAATGAATGCGCCCTCTTAAATCCTAGCCATTCTCATGGGCCCTGTTTCCCAATGGATGCCAGTACATCGCAGCATTACTCATTTTTGCCAGCTGAGTGGACTGAAATGAAGTGTTTTGCTCAAGAACACAATGCGTTGCCTGGTCCAGGAATCGAAACCAAAATCTTACGATCATGATGCTGACACCCTAACCACCAAGCCACACGCCTCCACACACACACACACACACACATGCACCCCCCAACATTATATATATATATAAGTATCAATGGTAATACCAAACATATATAACAGTTATCTATAAAATTATTTGTGCATAATGAGATGAGGAAATCTATGCTCGACTAGCGCAATATTTCCTTCGGCTATCGTATTGAATAAAGCTGATGATATTCTCCAGACATTTGTGACAAATATCACAGTTTGCTAGACAAAATAATTTGTATCTCTTTAAGTATCTACAAAGCAATCAGTAACTAATTCCAAAACTGCCCACCTTCATATTAAGTTCACATGCACAAATCAAACTCTTCAGACTCTCAGTCTGTCATTTAATTCTGACGTCGTCTCGGATGTCAACTTAATACCTAGACTGGCCAAAACAACTTATGGCCATAAATTTGGCATCAATCTAGACGTAGTTTTGGTACTGCATGGGAAAACTCTTAGAATGTGTTAACAGAGAAATGGCTGGAGACATGAAATATATTCAATGTGCTTTCGAGATGTGCTTAGAAGTGTCTTGGTGAAGTGTCTGCAACAATAGCTTCAGACTAATCTATGCGTTGAGAGCCAATTTGGTAGATGGAAACTGTGTGGAAACCCATCATATGCATGTATATTGTGTGTGTGTGTGTGTGTGTGTGTGTGTGTATGTATATATATATACACATATATATATATACATACGTATATATATATATATATATACATGTGTATGCTTGTGTGTATAATTGTTAAATATGTGTGTGTGTGTGTGTGTGTATATATATAAAGAAGCATTCTTTTGCAGTCCTATATAAACAGTTTTGTTTCTGTAAAAGGAGACAAATATTATTTCTTGTTGCCACACACACACACACACACACACATATATATATATATATATATATATATATATAATATAATTATCACTTGATCATGTAATCAGCCAGACGTTCCTATGCATCGCTGGTCACGAGCTTTGCATTGTTTTAGCTTTTGAATGATGCCACCGAGCTCCCATATATATATATATATATATATATATAAATTAATAAATAAAACATATGCTATATATATATATATATACATGTGTATGCTTGTGTGTATAATTGTTAAATATGTGTGTGTGTGTGTGTGTGTATATATATAAAGAAGCATTCTTTTGCAGTCCTATATAAACAGTTTTGTTTCTGTAAAAGGAGACAAATATTATTCTTGTTGCACACACACACACACACACACACACATATATATATAATATATATATATATATAATATAATTATCACTTGATCATGTAATCAGCCAGACGTTCCTATGCATCGCTGGTCACGAGCTTTGCATTGTTTTAGCTTTTGAATGATGCCACCGAGCTCCCATATATATATATATATATATATATATAAATTAATAAATAAAACATATGCTATATATATATATATATGTACGTACCTACCTCTACATGTATATATACATGCATATATGAGTACAGGACACCAAAAAACGTCGAACACAATGAGAAACGAAAACATAGACACAAACCCAAGGAACTGGACATTTTTCTTAAACAACAAAAAAATAGATTACAGGACAAATAACACAAGGAAAAAACCCCTTCTTCAGTCGCCATGGTTTCATCTACTCTAGGTCATTAAGAATGAAATGTCTGACTTTGAACTGAAAGCATATTTTATTTTATCTCAACAAAAAGCAATGAAGTTAATCAAAGTATGCACCTAAATTATCAACACAATTTTGACATTTTATCAGTAGCTTATTTATGCCAGCAGTGAAGGTATTGGTTGGCCCAAGGCTATAGTAGAAAACATTTACCCAAGATACCACACAGTAGGACTGAACCTAGAACCATGTGGCTGAGAAGCAAAGTTCTTACCACACAGCCACACCTGCACATGTTAAGGTTGCAGCTATGCATATCTTTGTAAAATTAAGCATATATCACTAGAACGGTGCATTTGTGTGATTTCATGTATTTGCATTTTACTGTACACATACAGCTGCGTGAGACTGAGGGAGAGAAAAAATGTGCATGCATGTGTGTATTTGTGGGTGGGTGTATGAGTGCGTTTTGGAGCTTTTATGGCAGGGATAAGTGCTGAAACGAGAGCCATAATATGATTGAGAAGACAGATAATA